>NC_090783.1:1827500-2082500 GCF_040054535.1 Antennarius striatus
TGTGTGTGTGTGTGTGTGTGTGTCTCACAGCTCCTCGGTGGAGGGGGGCAGATGTTCAGGGAACTTGGTGAGGCGGAGGTTGGAGCAGTCGACCACGTTGGCCTCGCAGCGACACTTGGCCGGACACACCGGCTTACTGTTACACTCATAGCTCAGACGCCTGTCGTCAGCACCTACACACACACACACACACACACACACACACACACACACACACACACACACACACACACACACACACACACACACACACACACACACACACACACACACACACACACACACACACATTAATTTTTCTCTTCTTTTTCGTAATATGTTTTAAAACCTTAAAGATTTTAAGTTAAAAGTTCAGAACCTTCAAGTATTTTCATTAATTATCAAGAAATGTAAATTAAGGAGGCAGGACGAGACAAAATGGGACTAGAACACACAAACATAGTCACCTGGGATGTGGTACTGCTCCTTCGCTGTCGTGAAAAAGAACGGAAGGAAAAAAAACGTCTGTCAAAATGTTAAAATGAACAAAATTTTACATTTTCATATAGTGTCTACATTTTTACATTTTTAATTTTTTACATTCTTACAGTTTAAAATTTTTAAAAAATTGTAATTTTTAATTTTTAATTTGTGCGTTTTTTTTTAAGTTAAGTTTTTACAATTTAACATTTTTAAGGATGTAAAGCAAGGAGTCTCAAAACTCAAACGCCAGACTGTCACTTCCTGTCTCCACCCACCCCCACCCCTCACTGACCGGAGCAGCGGAACTTGCTGCTCTTGATCTGAGCGATGCGTTTGTTGGCGAGGCGGCGGGGGCTGGCGCAGCGAGCGCCGCTGGTCTCGATGGGGTTGGACCGCAGGAAGTCGGCCAACCACTTCACATTACAGTCGCACACAAAGGGGTTCTGGGCCAGGTGGCTGATGGGAAACCACAGGGGGGAAGGACATCAGATTGAATGAATGGGAAGCGTAGACGAGCTAAAACAGGAAGTGGCTCCTCACAGGGTCTGGATGCTGTGCAGAGCGCTGAAGGTGCCTTTGGCCAGACTCTGGATCTTGTTGTCGTACAGCGACAGCAGCGCCAGGTTCTCCAGGTCTTTGAACACCGACGCTCGGATGCAGTGGATCTTATTGGCGTTCAGCAACCTGATAGACACAACAGAAAGAGTTCAGGATGACGTTACATCATCACGTAGCTCATGTGGCGCCAATCAAACCAATGGAAAACCAAACTAATGCTCGACTGGATCGGGATCATAGCGGAGGTCAACGCAATAAGTTGGTGCGTACCAACACCCAACAAGACCGGGTTTGAAGATGTTCTGACCAATCGTGTCGTCGTCACAGTTTGAATCTAGTCAAAGTCCTCAGATCTTTACCCTGGGATGTGTTTCCTGGACAAAATCTTTACTTCCTGCCTGTCTTATCTTATCTGACTGAGATACCGCATTACTCACGTCACCCATCGGTGGTCATATTGTTATTCCTGACTAGTTCATTCATTCATTCTTTCATTTTCTGTACTACTTCCTCCACTTTTGTGGGTCACAGGGGTTGCTGGAGGCAAACCCCAGTGGACTTAGAGGCATGAGGAAGGGAGATGGTCCGGAAACCTTACAAACCAAAATGTATTTTTATTTTACAATGCATAAAATTGTGCATTTGAGTTCCTTGAGCTTCTAAATGTCTGCTCATACGAATAAAAAACATGTTGAAGTTTGACTTACAGAAGCTCCAGAGAGGCCAGGCCGTCAAACACTCCGCTGGGCAGCTCCGTGATCTTATTGCCATACAGAACCCTGCAAAACAAAAATAACCTGTTTACACTTATTTACCTTCAGTCTGTCACCTCTTACAAATAATATATTAACAATAAACCAAAAGCTAAACTCTTATTCCAGCGGAAAAACCATGCGAGGTACAATATGACCAGGCTGCTTTCTTTAGGTTTCACCTGGTGGCCACTTGCGGAACTGCAGGACGGATTTCCCCTGGGATTCAAAATGCACTTTTCCCATAGACAAACTTTATATAAAAGGTCAAGGTCAAACAAGGTGAATTAAGACTCCATCTTTCAGTCTTTTGAGGTTCTAGATTTACAAATACATGTCCATAAGTCGAGTACAGCTGAGGTAATCACTATATCAAGTTCATGCACCAAACATGACCTCACTGGAGAAGCACTATTGAGTAGATACTGCAAGATAGAAAGTGTTTCTGACACACACACACATACACACACACACACACACACACACACACACACACACACACACACACACACACACACACACACCTGCTGTCACCGTCTTTAAGTCCTGAGAGTTCTTGAGGAAGACGTGTTCACAGACCGCGAGCGCCATGTTTGAATTATTCAGCCCAACAGATGCAGGAACACACACACACGTGGTGCAGGCATATGTGATGTGTGTAAACACACACACACACACACACACACACACACACACTGTCATCACGAACCAAATGTTCCTTCACACACACAGTGAGACAATCTGGTGCCACTCACAGGGAGTTGAGAGCGCGAAGGCCGTGGAAGGCGTCGGGAGCGATCTCCGATATCTGGTTGTTGCTGAGGTCTCTGGGAAGGAGACGCACACACACACACACACACACACACACACACACACACACACACACACACACACAAACACACTTTAGATACAACATCCTGAAACACTTTTTGAAGATGAAAATGCTGTATGTTGATTGGATATAAAAGGTGAAAGATGGATTTCTGCCTCCTGTCCGAACAGGAAACTTCCTGTTTCATCTGGGGTTGGTGACTTCCTGTTGTTTGATGACATCATTATTCATCGCATTCATTTTAATCAAGTTGTCATCATCCTTTTCAGTGTCGTCACTTTCGAAAACTGACCATTTAAAGGGTTTGGCTCCGCCTCCTTTAATCACAATCTAGTTTTGATTAGTTGGGTCTAGATACTTAAATCTAAATCAATCAATCAAACATTTGCCTTTTAATGCTTTTGAAACATTTTTGAAAGATCCTACTTTTTGGCCTCGCCTCCTCAGCGACACCCAATAGCGTGCATTTGATGCTGTGATTGGCTGTAGATGTATTTAGTTGTATCCAGTATGCAGACCAATCAGTGCTCACCAGGCAGAGATCCAATCCAGTCCACTTTATTTATCAAACAGGAATCCAGAGTCTGAACGAAACAACCAATCAAAATTGCACTAAATCAATCATTTGCTCTGATTGGTTGTGGGTTTCATGCCCGGAGCGTTAACATGTGTGTGTGTTGCGGTGAAGGCGCCACAGTGAAGACTATTCGTCAATGAGAAGCTGTTTCGTGTTGCGTTTCTTTCTCTCTACGGTTCAAACGTGGTTCCGTTTTTTTTTGCATTTTTTCCCCAAACCTCCGAATCAAATTGAATGGAATAAAAAACTTTTTTTAAAAAGCAGAAAACCCTCTGGATGAGACAAGTGGAGCGTACGACCCGAGGACAGCAAGACCCGCCCGACCGGCCGGCCAAACCGTCGCTCAAACGTCAGAACACGATCGGCCTGGAAATGCAATCAACCCCCCCTCCCCTCTCTTTCTCTTACGGGTTTGGGGAAAGTCTCGCGGTGATGATGTCAGACGGCCGTGGCGAGACGGAGAGGAAGAACCGCAGAATGAAGACGGAGGAGAAGAAAGAGGAGAGAGAGTGGACAAAACAAAAACCACAAGAAGGAGGAAGGGAAATAAAAACAGGCCTGAGAAGCTGGATTATTGTTGTGGTCGAGTGTGAATTCAGCAGCGAGAAAGCGTTTGATTCGTCACGCGAAGTCCCAAGAGAAGGGGCTTGGTTCAATCGCCCCCCTGACGTAAATCAAGCGCTTCTCCGTGAGGCTGTTTGTTATGTCTGGTTGGGAAAAAAAACCACAGCTTGTTCGTAACGGTCCAGCTGGCAGACGAGGGTTTGAAACCCGCTGCCCCCGCGGCCCCGACGGCGTCTCTGGCTAGCTGGTGTTAGCTTAGCTAGAGGAATATTCCTTTTTTAGTCGAGAAAACATCTCTGGAGCTTCTGAAGAGAGAAACATGAAAGAGTAAAACATGAAACGTGTTCCGAGCCTCCAAACGCCCCAAGGTGCAAAAACAAGATTTAAACAGGCGTTTTTACACCTTTTATTGGCGGGTAAATTCAGCGGCGGCGCTTGGACCTGAGGCAATATTTACGAGCGCTTCAGAGGACTCACATCCGACGGAGCTTCTTGTAGGAGGTGAAGGCCCCCGGAGGAACCGACTTGATGCCGTTCTGCTCCAGACGTCTAGAACAGAGAGAGACGGAGGCCATTAAAGAACTACATCTACCAGCAGGGGGTCCCGGTCACATTTACATCTCTAAGATTCATTTAGGCAACAAGCGAGATGCTTTTCTAATGATTTAACCCTTCTATGTGGAGGTCATTTGTAGGTAGAATCTGAAAAATGATGCAAAGTTTTACAGAAAAATACCATTTTTTTTGACAATTTAATATAAAAAAATTGAATTTTTAGTTCTGATATTGGAAGAAGTTATGAATTTGTGGTAGATTTAAAAGCAGATTTTGAAGGCTGCTTCCCTGGTGACCAGACAAAATTCAAATTAAAAAATAAATAAATAAATAAATAAATAATTTATAGAATTCTACATTCTAATTTTTCAATTTAATTTTAATTTAATGAACTGTAATGACGCCCATGGGGAACTTATTAGAAATTACTATTATTACTGTATTGTAATTCTAAAATTCAGAAATTTTAGAACTTTACAATTTCAATGTGAATTTTTTTTTTTATTTAAATTTTTTTAAAATTACATTTTTAAAAAAATATATAATTAATTTTAAAATTAAAATTAAAAATAAAAATTTCAATGTGAATTTAATTTTTTTTAATTTTAAAATTAAATTCAAAATAATAATAATATATAACTAATTTTAAAATTTCAAAGTGAATTTTTAAAAATTATTTTAATTTTTTTTTAATTAAATTCAAAAAAATAATAATATATAACTAATTTTAAAATTACATTTTAAATTTTCAAATTTCAATGGGAAATTCTGAAATTTGAAATTTGAAATTTCACCAAAGATTCATTTTAAATGGTTTTGTTGGCATCATCGTCTGAACTCACATTTCGCTCATGGCCTCCGGCAGGTGGGCGGGGATTGCGGTGAGCCCCCGCCCCCGACAGTCCACTATGTTGTTGCTGCAGGAACACATGGGGGGGCACGACCCCGACGCCAGGCTGCAGGGCTGGACGAAGGCGCTGCCGCCGTGACCTGCAGACACACAATGAACGGTTCTCCTCCGTCATTCGCCCCTCCATCACCAGCCCCCCCACCTGGGCCCCCCCATACCTGAGCAGGCGAAGTCGCTCTTCCTCAGCTCGGCCAGGTTGAGGCCCCTGAGGGCCGGGGGGGAGCTGCACTGGGTGTAGAGGCCCAAAGCCGCCCGCTGCCGGAGCCACGGCGACAACCACGCCAGGTGACAGTCGCACCGCAAGGCGTTGGAGTGGAGGCGGCTGGGAGGAGAGGGACGGGTGAAGGAGAGAAGCCCCCGTGGCATTGTGGGTAATGTAGTGCACTGGCACGTATAGGACTCACAAGGTCCGGAGCTTGGGCATGTGGTTGAAGCTGGAGACGGGGATGCTGCTGATGTTGTTGTTGT
Organism: Antennarius striatus; assembly: GCF_040054535.1. Lineage (NCBI taxonomy): Eukaryota > Metazoa > Chordata > Actinopteri > Lophiiformes > Antennariidae > Antennarius > Antennarius striatus. The sequence continues at coordinate 1,833,179 of NC_090783.1, forward strand.
TCAGCGTGCTGGAAGAGACGGAGACGTCTGGTTGCCATGGTCACCAGGAGGAAACAATCAACACAAACGTTCCGCTCGGCGGCGAGGGTACTCACAGGACCTCCAGGGAGCGCAGCGCTCGGAACGCCCCCTCCTCGATGCAGCTGATGTGGTTTTTATCCAGCTGACTGGGAAACGACAGGAAAACCAGTTCAGTTCATAAAAACCAACGGGTTACCAGTTCTTCTTCTGTGGTGTTTGTGTACGCACAGGTTCTTCAGGTCGGCGGCTCCCCTGAAGGCCCGCCTCGGGATGGCCTGGAGGAAGTTCTCGCTCAGGTCCCTGAACAAACAGGAAACAGTTTGACCTTTGAACTCACAACCATCTGGTTACAGAATGACGGAAGATGATGAGTGAGGGATGAAGGAGAGGACGGCGGCCCTGGAGGACGTCACACACACTCCATTAACGTCAGACACACACTCACTGAGACGCACAACACACACACACACACACACACACACACACACACACACACACAAATGTTTATGTTCTACTCTCGTGTTCTGTCCACCATGAAGGAGGTTCTGTTTCTGAATAACCTCATAAAGTAACATTAATGCCTTCATCATGTCTTCATCATGTCTACATGATGTCTTCATCATGTCTTCATCATGTCTTCATCATGTCTTCATCATGTCTACGTCATGTCTTCATCATGTCTTCATCATGTCTTCATCATCTCTACGTCATGTCTTCATCATGTCTTCATCAGGTCTTCATCATGTCTTCATCATGTCTTCATCATGTCTACATCATGTCTACATCATGTCTTCATCATGTCTTCATCATGTCTTCATCATGTCTTCATCATGTCTACATCATGTCTACATCATGTCTTCATCATGTCTACGTCATGTCTTTATCATGTCTTCATCATGTCTACATCATGTCGTCATCATGTCTGTGTCATGTCTTCATCATGTCTCCATCATGTTATCATCATGTCTTCATCACGTCTTCATCATGTCTTCATCATGTCTTCACCATGCCTTCATCATGTCTTCATCATGTCTTCATCACATCTTCATCATGTCTTCATCATGTCTTCATCATGTCTCCACCATGCCTTCATCATGTCTTCATCACATCTTCATCATGTCTTCACCATGCCTTCATCATGCCTTCACCATGTCTTCATCATGTCTTCATCATGTCTTCACCATGCCTTCATCATGTCTTCATCATGTCTTCATCATGTCTTCACCATGCCTTCATCATGTCTTCCTCATGTCTTCATCCTCTCTCCATCCTGTCCTCTCATGTCCTCTTCTCCCCACACCAGGAACCCGTGGAGGTGGTGGACTCTCTGGTGGGTCGTTCATCACGATCTTTTCATGCTGCTGTTTTGTTGATTCAGAGGCGAAACTTTACGATCCTCCTTCTTGAGAGCTTCCAGCTGGGATTCCGGGACAAACCGTCTGATCCAGACTCTGAGTCCAGAATCCTGACGAGGAAACCAGGAATAATCCAGAACTAAAGTCTGTCCATTAGGAACGGGATTCCTCAGGAACCAGAAGCTGGATCTGGATCAGGAAGAACTGGAGACGCTGAACCATCAGAAGCTGTATTGATCCGTTTAAACTGCTGTTGATCACTATTTCTATTGATTACTGCTATTGATCACTTCAGTCGTTGATCATTTGTCTTTGTCACATGTGAAGCGTCTCCTTCAGCCTCCTCTTCCTCCTCTCATTTCTTTTGTAAATCCCTGCAAAGAATTACGCTTCACTGCGTGTTATAACCTGCTATGAAGGCCTTATGAACACACTTCGTAACAAATTCATTCAGGTTGTGAACATCTTTAAGCTGCCATAACTCACATAGGTTGTTGACAACAACGTCAACAGTTGTTTACAAATGATTCATGAAGTGTTTACGACCTGATTATAAAGCATTTTTAACATCTTATGTATTCATGCATAGATGATAACGCCGTAGATGTTTCCATTTAACGCCTTTCAACGCCTCTGCATCGTGTCTCTGATACACACACACACACACACACACACACACACACACACACACACACACACACACACACACACACACACACACACACACAATAAATTCTTTCCCATCAGGTTGTCAAGGCATCTGTTGCCGGGACACCAGAAAGGTGGTTATGATGTTTACTGGAGGGAAACACACACTGGTCACAGCTGGATGTGTGTGTGTGTGTGTGTGTGTGTGTGTGTGTGTGTGTGTGTGTGTGTGTGTGTGTGTGTGTGTGTGTGTGTGTGTGTGTGTGTGTGTGTGTGTGTGTGTGTGTGTGTGTGTGTGTGTCTGTGTGTGTGTGTGTGTGTGTGTGTGTGTGTGTGGACAGTAGGGAGTCTCATAATATTTGCTCTCTATTCTTTTTCTGATCCTCTCTTCCACCCCCCCCTCCCCTTTCTCCCCCCCCGCTCTCCCCCCTCCCCTTCCATCTCTCCCCCCCCCCCGTCTCCATCCTCTCTTTGTTTCCTCGTCTCTGGTCGTGTCTTCATCCGTCTCCCGCCTCCATCCGTCTCCTCCGTCTCACAGAGGAGGGTGAGAAAGGTAAACTTTCCCACTCCGTCCACGATGCCCCCCCCCCTCACCTCGACAGACCATAATATCATCACATCAAGGAGCCAGAGAACTCTTGTGACCTTTGACCCCTTAGAAAAACCTGCATGGTCCTCTGGATCTGGTTCAGGAACCCTTTGAAACGGTTGATAATGAACACATCAGGTCATGTCTGATCAGAACCAGAATCAGAAACCAGGATCAGAACCGGAACCAGGATCAGAACCAGAACCAGAATCAGGATCAGAACCAGAATTAGGATCAGAACCAGAACCAGGATCAGAATCAGAATCAGAATCAGGATCAGAATCAGAATCAGAATCAGAATCAGAATCAGAATCAGAATCAGAATCAGGATCAGAATCAGGATCAGAACCAGAACCAGAACCAGGATCAGGATCAGGATCAGGACAGGAACCAGAACAGGAACCAGAACCAGAACCAGAACCAGAACCAGAATCAGAACCAGAACCAGGATCAGAACCAGAATCAACACCAGAATCAGAACCAGGATCAAAATCGGAATCAGAACCATGATCAGAACCATGATCAGAACCAGAATCAGAACCATGATCAGAACCAGAATCAGAACCATGATCAGAACCATGATCAGAACCAGGATCAAAACCGGAATCAGAACCATGATCAGAACCAGAATCAGAACCATGATCAGAATCAGAACCAGGATCAGAATCAGAACCAGGACGATCCAGATGGTGTTTTTAACCCTTCGAGGGACGGCTGACCACACTGTGTTCTAGGAGACGTGAGAACGATTTCAAGACGTTTCCGACAAAAGCATCGGAGCGGAGATCCGACCGAGAGAAAAGAGAAATGGAAGTGAAACCAGATGTGAAGCTCAATAAAACCAGTCAATAAGACCACAGCGGTCCACCAGAGAAACCACGGCTGAAGAGGACGACCTGCGAGAAACCCACACACACACACACACACACACACACACACACACACACACACACACACACACACACACATCTGTGTGAGTGCAGGTTTACGCCACCATAGGTCGCTTAGCTCCGCCCACACACAGCCAAACGCCGAGGTAAACTCCCAAACTGTCATCCTTGAAAACAGTCCGCCTCTCGTTTGCCCTCCAAAGATTCACACACACACACACACACACACACACACACATAAATGCACACACCCGACACGGACACGCAAACACGCCACACACACATGCTAAATATTAGCCTCACACAACAACCACAGGAAACATGGTTAGGCCTTCATTCAACACACCCAGAGCATGTCACACCGCAAACACGCTACACACGCTAAGGATGAAGTTTCAAGAAAAGATGACAGGAGGGAGGCTGTAACCGTGGCAACAGGCCAAACTCTCAACAGCATGGGTGCTGAATGGGAATGACCTTTCTTTATTCTCTCTCCTTCAGTTCTCATGTTTTATTACTGTTGTAATTATTATTATTATTAGTTTTATTATCATTATTATTATTTCCATTTTTATAATTAACATTTTATTTATGATGATAATGATGCTAATTTATTATTATTATTATTATTACTATTATTATTATTATTACTATCTAATTTATTGTTTTATTACTTTTATTACTACTACCACTACTACCATTTGTTATTGTTATTATTATTTATTTTAATAATTAGAATTATTATTTTAGTGATGATGATGATGATGACTTACTGTAATTGGTATTATTATTACTATTATTATGTATTTTATAATTATATTATTTAATTTATTATTGTTTAATTTATTATTATTATTATTATTATTGTCATCTTTCCTTCACTTGTTCTTTTTCTTTCTTCACTCCCTCACCTCTCCACGCTCTCTTGCTCTAATATTTTTTCCCATCATGCCTTTCCCATTGCATTCTTTGCGTTGGACCTGATGGGAGGGGGGCGGGGCCAGCGCTCCTGAGGTGACCTCCCCCTCAGACGCCGTCTGGACCCACGGCGACGGCTGAGCGCCTGATTCAAATGTTCCACATTCTCCTCATGCATGAAGATAATCACGCCAACGCCAACCCTCATTTCATGTCCTAATATGGACGTATCGCTGCAGCAACCCCGCCCCCTTCCCTCTATAACAACAGCGAGGTCACCTTCAGGTTAGCCTCCGTCGCTGTTAGCTTCACGCCGATAATTAGCCGTCCTCGGGTGCCAGTCAGCCGAGCTAATTAGGACGCCGCTGTCGCTCTGGCTAATGAGAGCGGCGGCGCTCCCGAAGCCGCGGGGAAACGAGACGAGAACCCATTCACACCCGTTTCAGCCGATCAGAAACGCTGTGAAGTCAAACGTTTTCCCATCGCCGTCAGTTTAACGACTGAAGTCGGCTCACGCTGGTTTGTTTTGAAATTTGATCAGATGCTCAGCGGCTGCTTTTAGTCGCTCAGTTTTCCCACTAATAGCAAGTCCACGTGAACGCTCCTCTGTGTGTCCATCACCTCAAGCAGGAAACAATTATCACATGCGGATTTTTATATTTAAATATAAGTTAGAGAAGGGGTCCTACAAGGTTCTGCATGTTTTTAAAGGTTGCCGTGACAACCGGGCCATAAAGGCGTGGCTTAAACATCTAACAGGATCACCTACCGCCGACTTTAGGCTTAAAAATCTACATTTTAGATCAGATATTTTTCCTTTTTTTTTTTTTTTTCACATTTCCTTTCCTAGCTTTCCAACATTTTGAGACCTTTTTGAGCTAGTTACTTTTAAAAAAACAATTAATTTCTGTTTCAAAAACATTTAGTTAGGCTCCATAAATTACCCTGTTTGGACCCGCTAACAGCTAACGTCTGCGTGGAACCCCATCCATCCACAGAGTTCACCTCCAGGTCAAGGTGAGGGTACATGTGTGTGTGTGTGTGTGTGTGTGACATGAAGCCTCTCTCCCATAATTCTTTGCTGCCCCTGGGAGCCTCTGGGTATCATCAGTGCACACAAAGACCCGTCGCTGGGCGTGGATCCGATCCTTCACACGACCTACCGGACGACAAAAGACCGACGACAAACCCAGAAGACACAAAGAGGCAGGAAACAAACCGCAGCAGCGTCACAAAGGTGGTCATGTGACAACAGCTGGAGCGTAGGAAGGAACGAGCGCACCTGAACGCACCACGTGAACCACTGCACAGGTGAACAGAGGTCGGGGTTTTATAAATAAAGCTGGTAGTTAGCTCAGCCAATCAGCCGAGAGCATCTTTAAATGTGTTCACAAACAAAGAGGAATCAGGAATTTTAAAAGCTTTTATTTGTTTTTAAAGTCTCGTTACTCTATAAAGTAAAACCTGACGACCGACCGTTTCCACGGTGACCGAATCCACGTCTGAAACGTGTCACGGGAATACGAAAAAATATTAAAGAACGATGAATAAAAAAAAAAACGAAAACTAGATTCACACACAAACTGAATGGGACCAGCCCCCATCATGCCAACAAACAAACAAACAAACAAACAAACTAACAAACAAGCAAACAGATGATGCTTTTTGGAGGAAATAAGGAACAATTCAAGAGAAACAAAGGAGAAAGTGAGAAGGCAGAGAGACAGGAAGTAGACAAAGAGTGTGTGTGTGTGTGTGTGTGTGTGTGTGTGTGCGTGCGTGCGTGTGTGCGTGTGTGTGTGTGTGTGTAAGTGTGTGTGTTTCAAGGGACGTCAGCTTTTATGAAGTCCATCAGCACAGCAGGAGGACGAGGAATCACTCCTGCAGGGAGAAGTGCTAATGGTTCTACATAAGGTGTGTGTGTGTGTGTGTGTGTGTGTGTGTGTGTGTGTGTGTGTGTGTGTGTGTGTGTGTGTGTGTGTGTGTGTGTGTGTGTGTGTGTGTGTGTGTGTGTATGTGTGAGTGTGAGGGAGAGCTGATTGATCGAACACGCCAAGTCCATCTCGGCATCCCCTGATGGGAGGCAGAGTGTGAAATTGCCAAAAAGGCAAACATCAAACAATCAGGAATCTCACACACACACACACACACACACACACACACACACACACACACACACACACACACACACACACACACACACACACACACACCCACACACACACACCTGTTCATCCGTGCTTCCTTCACACACACAAACAAAAACACAGCAGATCAGGATCAGTTAATGAAGCACTCTGTCATGGTGTGTATGTGTGTGTGTGTGTGTGTGTGTGTGTGTGTGTGTGTATGTGTGTGTGTGTGTGTGTGTGTGTGTGTGTGTGTGTGTGTATGTGTGTGTTTGTTACGAGGCACAGACCTTCCTCATCCCTCTCCACCAACACACGTTCACAACAACAACTGGTTTTGTCACCAACAGTTGAAGCTTCTGGGTCTCTGAGGGGGTTCAGACCAACCCACCAACTGGACCAACACCAGAGGAACCAGGACCACAGCGAGCTGCCGGTCCGACCCCCAAACACCAAACAGAACCATCTGCTAACAGCGTTAGCTCATGTTGTTAGCAGACTTCAGGTTCTAAACTCACAGTCAATCAAACAGTTAACAGATAGATCACTGATCAAATGTCAGGTCAGAGAGAACAGATGGGAGAACCAATCAGAGAAGAGAAGTATAGGCTTAGGAGCCAATCAAAGGAGAGGGAATTGTAGGGTTTAGAACCAATCAGAGGAGAGGTGTTGGTCTAGAACCAATCAGAGGCATTGGACTCACAGGCGGGTCAGGACCTCGTTCTTCTGGAACAGCAGCTCTGGGATTTGACTCAGACGGTTCTTGTTGAGGCGTCTGAGGAAACAGAAGAACCAATCAGAATCAATCAGCCAGGAGAACCAATCAGAGTCAATCAGACAGAGACGAGCGGAGGGTCGAGGGTTCGACGGCGTTTCCCTCACAGCCTCTCCAGCTCCTTCAGGTCGTCAAACGCTCCCCGCTCCACGGAAACGATCTGGTTCTCCATCAGGTGTCTGCAGGAGGACAAACAAACAAACAAACAAACAAACAAACAAACAAACAAACAAACAAACAAACAAACAAACATCAGGTATCCCAAGAGTAATCAGACTCTGTTTTAAAGTCATGTGACTCCACGTTGGTTAAAAGATTTTAAAAAAGCATTATTTTAAGACAAACAAACAAAGAACCAAACAAACAAAAAGACAAACATACACGCCCTGATTGATGAGGCGATCAATCACAATGAAAACATGGTTGCCCTGGTAACGTTTGATCACTCTGTGCTCATCCTGCGGCGTCAGGCTCCGCCCCCTCTGGACGACGGCAGGCTGCTAATTCATTCCCGTCTCCGGGGGTGTGACCCTTTTCACACCTCATGTCCATCACCTGATCCCCCAGCATCGGCAACCCCCACCCCCTCAGACCCAGAATGCTCCACATTCACGGGTCAAAAGGTCGCGGTTAGGCCCCGCCCTGCAGTAACTCTAACTGACGCCGACACCAAACAAGCCGCCGCCCCCGGCCCAACGCTCGCCATCACTCCCACATTCCTGAAGCAGGAAAAACACAAGGAAGGAATCCTGCTGGAGGAAGTCGGTCATTTATCGGAGGACGAATAAGGCATGAATAAACACAAACAAACACGATGTTGCCATGGTTACCAGAAGGGGCGTGGTCGACTTACAGGACTCTGAGGTGCTTCAGACCGGAGAAGTCCGCCTTGACGACAGTCGTTAGGTTGTTCCCATTCAGGTCTCTGGAAACCAAACAAGAGCCAGTCAGGAAAGAGAAGCAGTGTGATGGGGTCACATGACGCAGAGTGGGTGGGGTCATTACTTTCACGCCCCATCCGGTTCACCTGTCAGTGATGAGTTCAAGGCTCAAATTTCAGGACTACTTTTAGAACGACAAAGCTAGCCGTTAGCATTGACACACACACTTTTACCCTGAATGCTAACACTGCTTGAAATGCTAAACGCTAACAGTTTCCTGTTAGCTTCATCACTTCCTTCCAACAGAGAACCCAAACCCTCCCGCCTCCCTTTCTATCAAACACACTCCAGGTATCAACCTTTGTCAGGGTGTGTTACGCGATAGCGAAGCCAGGCGGCCACCCTATCCGGCCCACAGGCGGGGGCTCCACCTGGAGGGCGGGGCTTAACCCCCGTGACCTCATTGTCTGCTTTGATGGACAGCGGCGAAGAAACAAAGTGGATGATGTCACCGTTCCCACGAGGCTTTGTGGACGGAGAGGTAAAGTGAGCTTGTACCTGCGTGTGTGTGTGTGTGTGTGTGTGTGTGTGTGTGTGTGTGTGTGTGTGTGTGTGTGTGTGTGTGTGGTGTCATGTTGCTGTACTGTGTAGGGTGGAGCAGTGTTTGACCTTGTCTTGTCCCGTCTCAGAGTGGATGTTGTGGTTTGGGTGTGAAGCAGATCTTCACTAATGGAAAACCATTGTTTATTTATTTATGTGTTTATTTACTTGTTTATTTATTTATCTATCTATTTATTCATTCATTCATTCATTTATTGCTTAACAAAAAGCACCTCTGCTTTTGGCTCATATCCCGCCGCCGCCGTCGCTGACGGAGCGGACAGGAATCGTCGTTCTGCTCCAGACCATCGACCTCCGTCTCCATGACAACTGACCTAATTGTTTACTATTCCGTTATTATTTGTTGTCTGCGGGATGTAAACAACACAAAAAACAACAGCTCCGTACCAGTCTCTCTCCTCTTTAACACTCGGAACGCGTCCGAGGTCGACCGGATCTCAAAGATCCGGGTCAGCGGGTCAAAAGTCTAAAAGTTCTGACCTCGGAAAAACAAACAAACGCTGCAACGATGACAAATGTGGGGGGAACTGAACCCAAATTGTGGGTCTGGATAAAAAAGTTGTTTCCTGAAATCAGTGTTTGGTTTGTGAAATCAGGAGAGACTGTGGTTGGAGTCGCGGGTCCAAACCGGACGGCCAATCGAGACTCGAGGCCACAGAGCGGTCGGACTCAGGTCGTATTAAATACACAGCGGTTGGATTCAGGTTGGATTAAATACACGTCGAGACGTCAGGACGTTGGATCAAATCCACTCAGCCTGGAGACAGGTTCAAGTTCAAGTTACACTGGTTTAAGTCCGTCTCCCTTAACAATGGGTTATCGTGACCCTCAGTTCGTCTTCCAGGAGACAGTTTCACCTCAGCGGCAGGACGGAGGATGGTCTGGTCCTGGTGGGGGGTCCAGACTAACCCTCCCCCCACCCCACCCCAAACGCGTCTTTGATTTAGGAGGAGGAGGAAGGAGACACAAAGGAGGAACGGGAACGCAAACGCAGCCCCGGTGAAGCGTGGGTAATTGAGTTCTGTGCAGCACGGCGGGGTCAACGGTCAGCTGAGCGACAGACTTCCCTCGAGTGGCGACTCCCCGGAACAATAGCTCATTAAAGCAGAGTGCGTCACACACACACACACACACACACACACACACACACACACACACACACACACACACACACACACACACACACACACACACACACACACTCGGTGGGCAATGAGGCAGTTGATCCACTCATACGCGATGCCGGAGCATTGATGCTGAAGGGAAGCTGCAATGAGTGCTGGGTAGAAATCTGAGACTTTTTAAACATCTCGCAGCCCATAAATATGATGTCAGGATGCACGCAGCCCAACAGTCGCCATGGTAATGCTCCAAACAAACCCGTTGGAGGGCGATTCGGGGGCCCCTCAGGTGGTTTGGTCACCGGAGAGGAGCTCCGGCCTTGAGGATCTCACCGCGAACCGACAACCACCCAGACACTCGCTAAATGGAGCAAAGTGGCGGCAAATTTTCTCCTGCTCCGAGGAGAAAACTCATTTCCTGCCCGGGAAAGAAAAATACCGTTTCCAAGCAGCTTTTATTGATAAATTAAAAGTAAAATATACTGAAACATCTGCGCCGCAGATGGAACAGCAGCTCCGGCGGCGGCGGCAGCGCTCCAGGTGGGCGAGGGGGATGAGATGGGATCGCGACCGACGTGAAGGCACAGATTGGCTCCACGCTGCAGAGGCTGGGCGTTCAGTTATAATCAATTTATAATCGCATACTGATTTTCAATTATTGTTTCTTCTCCTCCGGTTGATTGACTGCTGGGATTTTTATATTTTCGTCTCATTGTTCCCTCGCCGGCGTAATTGCCTCCTCCTCGATGTTACTGAACACACACACACACACACACACACGCACACACACTCAGGTCTAATGACACTTCATTAGCGGTGTCTTTACCGCTGAGAGGCTTCAGGGAAACGGTGAGAAGATTGCGAGAGATGGGAAGAGAGAGAGACGGGGGAGGGGGGTGAGATGGAGAGATGAGGAGGGAGGACAGGGAGTGATAGAGAAAAGCATTTGCTTGAATAAAAATCATTTCATCAAATAGTTGAAGTAATTATCTGATCATTTGTTTTCCTAATTGACAATAATTTTTCTCCATCATTCAAAAAACATTGACATGAAGCCAAACGTCCACAAGGGGGCAGTAAAAGGTCCAACGATGCGACACAGATAGCTAATTAAAAAAAAGCTTACGCAGAAGCAGCAATGGACTCATAAATACTTTGTGACATGTGTGGATTATCGATACTCTTCCTCCTAGTGGTTACTGGTGGTATTGCGCTGTCTCGTCTCGTTCTATAAAAAGACGGCGGAGTAAAGACCGAGGGCGATGTCTGACCCCAGCTACATTTTATTATTTAGATTAATAGATAGATAGATGTTTATTTATTAATCTCGGAGGAAATTACGTAATTTTATCCTAAATAATCCTCCATCTTCTCGAGGCAGGTGAGACCTTGGACCAGCGTTCACCAATTCATCCCAGAGAAAGACGATTTCACGACTTGATTCAGTTATTTTGATGCTTTTGAAATGTGAAGTCGGTGAACTTGGCAGATGAACTAAAGGGTTCTGAACCCAGAACCTCCAGGTTATTCCAGATGATCCACATAATCCCTCCAACAGATTCCACCGCAAAGCCGTCAGAACCACCGACACCAGTGAAAGTCCTCTCCTCTGAGTCTTTAAGGAGCTTAGCGCCGCTGGAACTCCTGATTAGTTTGTACTGGTTATGATGGGATGGATCCTGACTTCCATTCTGGCACAAGCTTTGGGCTTTAAGGAGGTTTTTTGGCTGAGATTAAATTAAATCTCCATTAAATTCATGCGAGTCGGTGTAATTTCAGACTGCTGGGCGTTAGCGTTCTGCTCTCTGCTCACTCTGGCGCTAATTCTAACCCTCCTCACAATCAGTCAGTGACCTCACTGCAAGTAATGCATGAACACACACATACACACAATCACATGCATGGCTGGGATAAAACATACAAGGGCTAGGATCTGAGAGAAATCACCTATAACACTGTCTGTGTAGGTTCTCAGTCATCCAGGTCATGGCTATCCAAAAGCTGTTTAAGTCAATCCATTTGACGTTCTTCAAGAACTTTCTTAACGTCCAGTGGATTGACTTAAATAGCTTTTGGACACCTATAACACTACACACACACACACACACACACACACACACACACACACACACACACACACACACACACACACACACACACACACACACACACACACACACACACACACACACATGCACAACCATGCACAAACAAGCAATAAGTAGTTGCTGTTTGTAGTTTTGACTTCAGTTGCCATGGAGATGCTTCAGTTTCATTCGAACTTTATTTTCGTGAACTTTGAATTAAAGTCACATGAATGAATTCAAAATTTAGTGCTAACACCTTTAGCTTAGGGTGGCACGGTTGCGCAGTGGTTAGAGCTGTTGCCTCACAACTCTGTGTGGGTTCTCTCTGGGTTCTCCGGCTTCCTCCCACCTCCAAAAGCATGCTCTTCAGGTTGATTGGCTGTTCCAAATTGCCCGTAGGAGTGATTGTGTGTGTTCATGGTTGTATGTCTTTGTGTGTGGCTCCGCGGTGCACTGGCGTCGTGCCCGGGGTGTTGCCCGCCTCACACCCTATGCCTCCAAGATAGGCTCTGGCTCCCAGTGACCCGCTGCGGCGGATATAGCGGTGGTGATCTGAAGATGACCTGACCTTTAGCTTAGCATGTTCAGATGAGCCTAGGGGGAAGGGGGACCCTGACCGGTCACCTCAGGGTCAGCTAGTCTCACGGTCACTTTTCCACGCTCATCGATGCCCAAAGGGCCGCTCATTTTTCTGCGTCGCCATGACGACCCGACCATTAGCGACTGTTTGACCGGTGCCGTCACCTTTGATGAATGACCCTCGTTTGGTCGTCTATCTCCCGGGGGAATAGAGCAAACACAGCGCCGACCCGTCTCCCGGGCGAGAAGCCACCCCGGCCGTCTCATTCGGATCACTTTACATGCTAATTGGGCGACGAGCCCTTCAACAAATAGTTCCTTAATGAGTTCCTGTAGGACCGACATGTCTGAGTCCACAGGACAGTGGGGGCGAAGGCAGGGTCACCAATCGTTCCTCGAGGTCAAAAAACCCCCAAAATACACCGAGGTGTGGAGACGAACGACAATGTTCCATCTTTTAATTTATAATCGAAGAGTTTCAGCATAAATTAAAGGTTCAAAAATAAATCATCAAACTCCGCCCATTGCAGAGGTAGACGAAGATGAGGAGGAGGTGATCCATGCATCCATCCATCCACACACACGAACCCGTTGGTCTGCAGGCTCACAATTTTTTCCAGGCCATTTCTTTCCGACCGGGGGGCCTCGTCCCCGATCATAAAACTATCAGCCTCAGAGGGGGAAACATCTTCCACGCTACAGTTCACTGCGGAGGAGGAGGGATAATGTATCTCTGCTGACAGTCATCAATTATTCACATGCAGCCACTCTAGAACCTGAAATAAACACATACAGTGTACAAACATAAACGTCCCCCCATTACTGAGAGCCCCCGCCACACATAAAGACGGCTAAAGTGTTTCTGTTGTTACAACCACGCTGTTATTTAGTGGCATTTACAGGTTAGAAGAAAAAGTTTCTTCCTCAGAAGACGTTAACATTTTTTATTTTTTAAAGTATGGATTGTTGGGGGGGGGGGTTTGTGTGTGTATTTTCCTTGTTTCAAATCCAGAAAACGATTCCGGCACTAGCCTCCCCATGCCAGCCGGGGGCCAGATGTTTTATTCCTGGAAGCCTCGTCCAAATGAGATCAGTGGGGCAGCATGAGGCAAAGTTAGATTTTCAATTACAGCGATGTGTGTCATTCCTCAAAGAAGCAAGATGGGCAGAGCAGGGGAAGCAGCTAGCAGGTCAGGAGTGGTTTAAAAAGAAATAAATGTGATTATTATTACCTCTCAATCTGTTCAATACATCGGTGATTAGAAAAGATCATTGAAAAAGATAATTTTCTCACAATTTGGCTCAGCAAAATTAAACGAAATTTGGGCTAAATTCCTGAAAATTTTATTCGAGCAATACCAGCAAAAACTACAGGGGGCAGTGTGTATGAAAAATAAATGAGGTCTCTTGCAAGCCCCACCCACTCCAATGGTAACCAAACATCTCACACCACTATTGTCTGAAAGTTACGTCTGTTGGATAGCTAGCATCCGATGAAGATTCTGTGTGATGTCAATAAAAACCACAGAAGAAGAATTTTTTTGTTTTGTTTCCAACTGAAACAAAGCAAACCCACCGTCAGTGTTCGGTTCGATCAATAAGTGATCAGATCGCTCAGAAGCTCATCAAAATGTCACACTTTTTAAAACATAAGAAGGCTCTGGAGTTAACGGCTAATTTAATTCACTCACTGCAGATTAAACGCACTAGATGACATCATCAAAGCACACCAAACTTCAAATCTTTGATTTTCACCATCATGATTGGGTGAAGAGGAACTAATTTTGAACTGATTACGTTTCTGGATCACATTTATTGATCCGTTTGTATTATTTGTTGCGTAAACGGAAAACATTCATCTGATGAGGTTTGAATTTTTAAATGATGCAGCAGAGAAACAGATTCAAGCCAAATGACAGAACAAAAAAAACCAAACTCGCCGCCTGAATTTCATCTGATCACAACCTCCTGAACCTGGTGAAGTTGAAAAATGATGAAGACGAGCGACGACGGAGGAGCGAGCGGCAGCAGAGAGGACGAGGTTACGGATGTCTGATTTCTCTCCAAAACGATTTTAAATTTTTAGCAGAGAAAACCAAGAAAATTGCAGAATTTTTGAACGAATTTAAAAACAAACACAGTGCAGAAGGAGAATCAATCGGAAGCCAGGAAACACCTTTGAATAAAACCCCCACACACACTCCGAGTGTCAAACTTTGACCTTAAACCCAAACTGGTCCCCGCACCTGGGGACGACGACCGACGAGGGAGCCCCACTTATGCCCATTTGCAAGAACACGTGTAAATGTGTGTGTGTGTGGGTACTCACAGCCTTTCGGTCCCTCTGGGGATGTTTCTGGGTACGGCGTGGATCCCCAGGCCGTGGCAGTCCACCGTGCTCCCCAGACAGCTGCAGGGCGCGGGGCACGCCTCGGCGCCTCCCCATCCCGCCGCCACCACCATCAGCAGCACCAACACCCCCAACGCTGTCGACCTCCGCATCATCCCGGAGCCACCTGACCCGGCGCCATCCCCTCGTCTCCCAGCAGGCATCCTGCTCTCCTGCAGCTCTCTGCAACGATCCTTCACCTCCGAGCTGAGCGCCAAAAGTGGGTGAAGTGGCGTGAAGTTCAGACGGAGCGGCTGTCACCTGATCCCACGGCGGCCTTTTCAGGTGGGGGGGGAAGGGCAGAAAAAAAAAGACAAGTGTCCTCTTCTGTTATTCCCTCCAAATGGCTTGTGCGCTCTCTCCAGCAGACGTACAGTGTGTTTGCCTCTCCCCTCCACTTTTCATTGAGTCATTGTGCGCCGAACAGAAAAAAAAAAAGAAAGGGGGGGACTCCCTCGCTCGCTCGCCCGCTCGCTCTATCCCTCTCTCTCTCTCTCTCTCCCTCACACACACACAGCAATCATCCATCAAAAGCCTTTACAAATAACAGCAGAGACTCCTCCCACACACACACACACACACACACACACACACAAACACACACACACACACACACACACACACACACACACACACACACACACAGCAGCACCCAGAGTGAACTCACGTCTATTCAATGACAGTAGTAGCAGCAGCCACCACCTCTCTCTCTCTCTCTCTCCTCCCCAGTATCTGTCTATCTCGCTCGCCCACATGTGCTTCCCTCTCCTGAGGGAAAGAAAAGAGCTGAAGGATGCAGATGAGGGAGGAAGAGGAGGAGGGAGGAAGAGGAGAAGGAGTCGTGATGATGCTGAAGCACCTGATTGGGAAGCTTCAGCTTGAAGACATCAAGCGAAACCAGAGGGGGTGAGGGGGGTGGGGGGTGGGGGTCCAAACGACGCCATCGTCACGCCGAGCTGAGAGATTTGGCATAAGTGGAATGCCATAATCTGGCACTGGCGCTTACTCACAGGTTTATTATGGATTCGCTGTGAAAATTCAAACGCAGCCTGGCTCAGTTTAATCTCCACAGGAAACTGTGGTGACACGTTCACCAGGAGGAAGAGGAGGAAGAGGAGGGAGCAGCGCTCTCCTCGCTGCCATGTTTTCGGATGAAAGCTGAGGGAAAAAATGTGTGAAGATGAAGCAAACTAATCCAAATGACAACTCCTGCGATCGTCGTACAATAATCCCTCATTACTCGCGGTTAACGCTTCCCAGGAACCACCCACGAAAAATAATGTAATGTTATATACAGTAGCTGACATGTTAGCCTGCAGCGCTAACCCACCTGGAGATTAAACACAGGACTCAGTCAGGAGCCTCGAACAAGAGGGAGTTATTTATTACATATTTTAAAACAAGTCTTCTTCTTCTTCTGTGGTGTCTGGTGATGTCATCACGTTATGAGGCGCCACTGACGCTCCGAGGATGAAGAAGCTTCACCTGACGCTCCGTCGGCACAGAAGTGAGCAGATCGGTGACCCGTCTGTGCACCTGAACGCAACACGATGCCTTCAGGTCGTCGTCAAACCAGCCTGACGAATACGTTTAATAAGCATCGATAAAAAATGATGAAAGTTTCACATAATGCATTTTTGATATGTGAATTATGTGAATTACAGTGTGGAATGGAGTCTTGGGATGGTTGGGAGGGGGCGGTGCTGGTGGAGGGGGGGGTCGTTTAACCAGCCGCCTCTCAGGAGTGATGGAAAACAAATTGGCCACAGGCGGCGGCGGCTGCAGATGAATTGAATGAGTCACTCGGAGATAATCTGCAACAAAGGAGGGAGGAGATGTTGACATCTCCAGAGAGGGGGGGGCTTGTTTCTATGGGGGGCCATAATGGCTTTCTGAGAAGGGGGGGGGGGTTTCTGCTGCAGACGCGTCTGAATTGATTTTTTTTTTTTTTTTTTGGAAGGACGGAGCAGATGTTGGTGTGTCCAAAAACAACTCACAAAACGGCGTTCAGCGTGTCGTCCAATCAGAGAGGCCGATCGATTAGTCGAGTGGTTGCATTATTATCATCTATACTCTAATCGATCAATTGGGTCACCTGATCAAATGATATGTTGTGATTTGTCATTTATAAAGCATATCTGACGTTCCCCTCTGATGAAGGCGTGAAAGGAATTTAAAAATTTGTTGACATTTCTGTTAAAATAATTTTAAAAAAATTTTGTATTCAAAAAAAGTAAAAACTGGTGCATTAATTTGTTTTTAACTTTAGTTGGATTAAACAAAAACTGCTGGATGAGCCAGAAAACTTGAGGACACTCACGACTCCAGCTTTAGTTTTAACTCACAACGCCCTCTAGTGGACGAAATCGAGCAGCGCGGCGTCCAGATGAAATGATTCTTAAATTAAATGTAAATTGTTGCTCATTTTGGTTTTTGTGAGCAGAGATTTCACATGAAAACACTTTTGTTTTGTAGGTTTTTAGTTGTTTGTCTGACTATAAAGGAGGATTTGACAGATTTCTAAGACTTTCAAATAAAATTAAAAGCAGACAATCTGTAGGACACAAAAACATTTTATTCCAAAGCAGGTAACTGTGGAATCCAATGTACAGGGTCGAGTTATTAAAATACAAACACAAAACTTTACCACAGTTGGAACCGGAGGCATGGGGTCAAAGGTGACATCAGGAAATAGGAAGAGCTGATCAGCAGTTCCTTTATGACCCATTAACAGAGAGATAAGGTGCAAATCTAAACCCCCTGTTGCCACAGGTAACCAGAACCCACCAGTGACCATTTCAGTTCAGTAACTCAAGTTTTCACATTTCTGTACAGAGAAAAACAAGAAAAACGGGCCACAAACAAACCCTCAAAGTATTCCACCTCCACAGAGTGGAACAACTCCCAAATTAAAGGAATAAAAACATGCAATCGGGTTCGTTTCCTAATCATAATTAAAGGTTTTGCTGCCAAAAAGGAATAAAAACAACATATTTTGCTCCAAATTCAGATTTAGGAGGTTGTTTCTCTGCTGGGAGGGATTCAGTGTGGTTACATAAAAAATACAAATAATAAAAAGAGTCCTGAATGGACTGAATGTAACATGCGACATCGTACCGTTACACACCTTTAGTGTCCGTCTGTCCCCACGTGTTCAGGAACCTTCTGTCAACTTCCCACAATCCCTGTCTTCACATCCGCAGCACCTTCAATACACTCACAGCACAACACACACACACAGCTGAGACACACACTCCGTCAGGGCAGCAGGGCTGACCTCTGACCTGCCTGAGGTGTTCCACTGTTCCCGGTGCTGATTATTCGGAGCTGGTTCTGGTGCCTTGAACTCACCACAAACCAAAGAGCAGTCATGAAGAGTAAAGGAGAAGGAACCGAGGACACGTCCTCCCATGTGACCCACCAGGGTCAAAGGTCAACGCTGGATTATAAAGCTGTCATTAAGGGGAATTCAGGGATATATAGTCATGAATCCAAAATGGACAAAATTGAGCCCAATCAATAATCATAATGTAATAAATAAGCATTTTGAGGGCGGTCAGGTGACCCTTCAGGACGTCCAATCGGTTCCTTCGCTGCTTTACTCTCCCGTCAGGCATCACCTCCTTCAGATCCTCCAGACACGGGAACAGTTTTCACCTCATGTCAGACTTTATTCTCCATTAGCATTGTGTTCATTCAGCTTCCTGCGCTTCATCGTCGTCGTTAGCAACTAGAAACGTGACCTCCGCCATCCAGCGAACAAAATCTACCAACCAGCTTCAGACGGACACGTAACACTAAACCTCACAGATTAATGACTAAATCCTGTTTTCACCCTCAAACATCTGAAATCATCATACAGTAACCAGAGACAATGTTGCCATAGCAACAGACCTACTTTACAGTGCCATCATGAGTAGCTACAGGCCATTTATCCTTCAGCAAGAACGAGAGGTGATGTCAACTAACGCTAACCGAAAAGGCTAACTTGTTAGCGCTGTTAGCTGCTTTGTGAGTCCCTCTCATTGGCTAATCGATTGATTGATCATCATCTAGATTTTTATTCACATATCAAACAGAACTTTTTCCCAGTTCTGTAAACTGGAAGTGGAAACTTTTAACAGTGTGGAGGAACTTTTTCTTTTAGCTCCTAAAATCTTCACATCATTTTAAAACAGTAGCCTTAAAAACAGAAGTCAAGTTGCTTTTGTTAAATATCACACAAATATCACAGCGGTGTCATTTGCTAAAGCAACCAGAAGTCAGGTCGCGTTGTTAGCATTTATAAAATTCATATAAGGCGTCCAAAAGTCCCTCTAATGTACCAAAAGTCTAAAACAACAGTTCCCAGACGGTCCGACGTCTATAAATGTTCTATTCCACAGACCTGAGCGCAGCTAACTAGCGGCTATGGATCCCAGGAGCTAACGTAACAAGCAGGTCTCTACCTGCTCTCAGGTACATCTAATAGTGTTCAACCTGTCAGCCAATCAGGAAGCAGATCGCACCGACCAATCACACCCACTCACTAAAGATGGAAAAAAAAAAAAAAACCCAGCAACATTGAATTCAGCAGATTTAGTTCTAAAACTGGTGAGTTTGAAGAATAACTAAAACATTTGTTATAAAAAAACACCAGAAATAAAAAAATAAAACTAGATAAAACTGTAGCTCCTTCATCTGATCCTGTTTCGTTAAACTTGAGCTCATCAATAATCTATTAATATCAGTTATTGAAAGAAAACAGTTTTTAGAAGCATTTCTGGATGAAAAATGTAAACACATTGACGACCATCATCATCATCATCATCAGTGACGAGGAGGGGAGGAGGGGGGGGGCTCCTGGCTGAGTTTGTCGCTCTGGCCCAGGACAGAAGCTGCTAGCCGTTAGCGGTTAGCCACATTTAAAATAAACTCACATGTAGGAATAAAGAGGAGGAGTCTGTTAATACTGCCCAAGTGACGTCGGAGGGAGGAAGAGGAGTCGGGTTACAGTGAGATCTCCTGGTTAGGAGAGAAACACATCCTCGTCACTGAGGGGGGGTCCTGCTAAGAAATGGAGGGAGGAACTCAGATTAAACACTGACGAATTTAAAGTTCACGTTTCGTCCAATCAGGAAGGAGCGATCAGAGGAAACTTTCCCACCTTGGAAACTTTTGCTGCTTTGCTGAAACAGAACTCGGGGTTTCTGAGGATCAGCCCCCCCTTCGCCATCACGGGGTTGTTTAACGGGCTGCTCGCCGCCACCGCCGACAGGAGGACGTTCTCCTTCCCGCCTCTCCTCCTCGCCCCGGTGACAATATCGGGGGAGGCGTGTCTGAGCCGCTGCTCCGCCGTCGGCTGCTCGCCGCGAGCTCGCCGCTGAAAGCAGAGTATCAGAGGTGGGGTTACCCCACGACCCGCTGCCTGCAAAGTAATCTGATTACAAGTCAAAACCATCAATACTGATCAGTACCTTGATGAGACCCCCAAAGGAGCGGGAACGGGGGTGTTTCTTGCTGGGAGCTGGGGGGTCATCGGCTGTCGGCGTGCCTGAGGTCGTCTGCTTGACCAACTGTGTTTGAAAAGTGAGGTAAATTATACTAGAAGAGGAAGAGGAAGAGGGAGGAAGAGGAAGAAGGAGGAAGAGGAGGACCTGTCGGACGAGCTTCTTCTTCTTGGCAGAGTCTGGCATGTTGTGGTGGACGTGTCTGAAGAGCTCCTTCAGCGCCTCCTCGGTGTACTGCTGAGCCGGTGACGGGTGCTGCTCCTGGGGGGCGGGGCCTAGAACAGCTGTTCTCTTTAAGGGTAACGCCCTCTGCTGGACAGGAGAGCCTCCTGCCGCCAGGAGCTCCAGGTCATCCTGAACGGATTAAAGTCACATCTAGAGGTTCTGTTTCTGAGTCGTTTCCCTGAATTCAGTCCAATCCAGCAGGTTTTTTAGGAGTTTTGAACAAACTATTAAAGATGCACAAAAAAACCTTCAGTTCATTAGAAAAATGCTGAACATAATTAGATTCACTGGGTTTACATTAGTCTCTTTCTAGAGCTGAAACAACATTAAAGGGTTAATAATTGTCTCCTAGCAACCGTGGTTCTGATGGACCATCTGACCTCCACTCACCTTTGTCTGCAGACTCCTGGTCCGGTGGAAATGAACCCGGGCGAATTCCCGCAGGTAGAGCGGCGCCTGAACACACAACACATGTCGGCCCACCGGTCAAACGTTTGTGTGTGTGTGTGTGTGTGAGTGTGTGTGTGTGTGTGTGTGTGTGTGTGTCGAGCGCTCACCCTGAACAGCTTCTGTGAGTGTTTGATGAGGAAGGCCATGCTGCCGTTCAGCTTCTTCAGGTTGTCCTTCAGGTCGGCGGCCGTCATCTGGAACGAGAAGCCGTTATGGGGGAGGGAATCGCTTCGCCACACGTTCACAGGTGTGTGTTTCTGACTGGGCCTCACCTGTCGGGGCCAGAGGACGTGCGGCGCGAACATGAGGGCCAGGTTGGAGGCGGACATCTTGTTCTTGTCCTGCTGCTTGGCAGTGAGGTAGAGGAGGTCCAGCAGCAGCCGGAGCAGCGAGCGATTGGCCGGCGGCAGCAGCAGGAGGAGGAGCTGCAGCGCCTCGATCTGGCGCTCCTTGTTGGCGATGGACGTCTTGTTGCCGTGTTCGTCCAGCAGGGTCATGTCTGGGGCGGGGAAACCGATGCGGGTGTTAGCGCCGGCGAGTTTTAGGCACTAAAACATCTGAAAACGTGAGCTTGATTTCGTACCGGCGATCTTCAGGTGGGCGTTGAAGTGTCTGTGGGTGAGGAGGGGCTCCGGCAGCTCCCCCAGGAAGGTCTTGAGCAGCGTGGCCACGTCGTTGGGGTGGAAGTCTCCAGAGTCCAGATCCACGTCAGCGCCGCTGTTCAGGAGCTCCTTCAGGTTCTGTTGCCGGACGCTGTTACCCGGCACCCGGAACAGCCCCTCCACGTGGAGATCTGAGGGCGAGGGGGCAAAGAGGAAGCATCTTAAAGCACCGCAGATGGAGCGCCGGGGCAGGTTTGGCTTTCAGAGCTTACTTACTTTTGGTGAGGTACTCGATGAGCTGGTAGATTTGGGCGATGCAGCCGTCGGACAACGGGCTTCCGAACACGACGCCTTTATCTGTGGAGGTGTCGAAGGAGGTTAGCGTTAGCGACGACACGAGAAGAAGCAGCTCATCGCAAGAAACATGAAGCAGGTTCAAGTAAATAACAACAGGAATTCAATAAAAAAAACCTTCGTGTTTCAGATCCATCGTTTTAAAGAGAGATTTTCAAATACGGTGACCTCTGACCTTTGCGTTTAAGGAAGTTGAACGAGCGAAAGAAACCTCCGTTTCCCCCCGTCGGGGTCTTGGGGGCCTCTTCACCCAGAAGCTGTGCAAACTCTGACCCTGGGAGGTCGATGAGGCGCGTGATGTTGCTGAGCACCAGCTCCAAGAACACATCGGGGTTCTCATGGCGCAGCTTCTCCACGAAGAAGTCCGGGTTGAAGATGACTGGCTGTCGGGTCGCAGCGCGAGACCCCAACGGGGAGTCGTCCTGGTTGATCATCGTGTTGCACACCGCTCCTCTGAGGAGACACAAAGTTTATTCATAGAACACATGAAACACAAGAACAGTAGAACCTCGAGATACGGGCTTTTTGAGATACAAGTGTTTAGACAAAAGCCATGCTTCAGGACACCACCTATAGTTGACGGATGGATACGACATCAGTGAGACCGGATCTCGTTCTCGTTGGTGGAGTAAAGACGTAGCTCATGTGTAACTTTTGTGTTTCTTTTCATTCTTATCATTGTTTACGTAACTTATGATTAATTATATACCGGTAAAGTCTGTGTGTCTATTGGTTGTTGTTTTTTTTATAACTTCGGGGATTTGGGGTTTTTTTTTTAAAATAAAACAGATTAAAATGATTTTAGTTATTTTAATGGAGAAATGTTGTTTGACTTACAAGTTCAGACACGGAACGGATTTAATTCTCATCTCGAGGTTCTACTATTTCAGCAAATAAACACAGAACACGAGGTTATTTTAATTATCCTGCATTCCAGCATTTAGAGCTTAACATTAACGGATCTCAGTTAATGGATCTGTGCTGAAAAATCAACAAAATGTGTGAACATGTCCCTGCAGAACTTCACTAACCCGGTACTACAAGAACAAATACTGTTCTAGTCTGATGTGGTTAATACACACAGCTTCTACAAACAACAGAGTCTGAATAGATGCTGACTCCACCATCACCACAAAACAAAGCCATCACCCTGACAACGTCATCAAACGTCATCCTGAAACAGGAAGTACAGGAAATTATGTTTATACTGTTAGCTTACTGTTAGCTTAAAATACACCAGCTAACGTAAAAACAACTGCACTCATGTTTGGTCCAACTTTCTCCCGTCAGTAACCCAGAGTCACTCCAGTAACACAACTGATATTTAAAGTAAACAATTCCCACAAACATTCCTTTAACTATAAATTTAAATAAAACATTATCTAACAAAAACACCGGAGCCAGTGATGTGATGTTAGCAGCTAACGTTAACTTGTTGCTAGCCGACACGGAGGAATGACAGCCCCTGTCAATCAAGCTCTCGAACGTGTTTGTACCTCCGTTGTGTTTTTTCAGCTCCGGCTTTAACTAATTCTGAATCTAAATCCTTGTAAAAATTAACTTTTAATCCGTTTCGCGTCGGTTTTCGGTCATTTTTACCTTTTATTTTGCGTGTTTTCATCGACATCTTTCCCCGCAGCCATCATCCGTTTGAATCCTCCGCTGTTGTCCTGCCGACCCCGCCCACCGCGTCGAGGATTGGTCGTTTGAAGAAAATGGGCGTGGCAGACGGGTTGAGATTTGCATGTGACTCACAGCGATTCCCTGATTGGTCAGTTTGAATTCGGAAGCCTCACAAATATCATGAATGGAAGAAATAAACAAGCGAGTATAAAACAAGACTTTTAACGGTTTTTAATTCCAGGGAACACAAACAGGTACACAAACAATGAAATATATTTAAACCTTTAATATTCAAACCTTATTTAAAATTTATTTTAAATATTAATATTGAAATTGCGTGTTATAGAAGTTTTCTTACAACTCTTATTCATATTCTCTTGCTTTTTCTGCTTTTACTGAAAGAATCTTGTTATTGAACTTCAGAAGTGAAAAATAATATGAAAAAATTTAATTCTTAGTCTATCCTCTATTGCAGATCTAACAAGCATTTTAACTATACATCTTTCTTAAAGAACCAGGATTTGGCCTCTTCTGCTTTTTGACGTGTGTAGCTTTCGTGGGCAGAGAATCAGGCTCCATCTGCCGATCTAATCCAGTCCAGGTGGAACTGTCCGCTCCGATTAGAGGAGCCTCCACCTCCCTGAATCAAAGGGGGGGAGTCGGGCAGAGCGGCGATGCCCCGCTGACCCCCGAGATTACAGCAGAATCACACCGGAGACGTTCTGCTTCTGGCAAAGAGGACTCTGGATGAAAGTCTGGACGGTTGTGGTCAGCAGTTTGTCAGGAGGATCAGAGATGAGAAAGTCAACGACTCCTGATCCTGATTAACCCACTTTATCCGGTGAAGGATGAAGAGCACGAGCAGATTGATGGTTCTGAGTTTTTAAAAAAATGTCATCAGGCTGTTAAGCAGACTGTTTTGTTCAGGTTTCAAACCAAACTTTATAGATAATTGACAGTGAACGCTAAGCCACAGAGGCGGAGACGCATTTGTTTCACGTAGCAGAAAATTCACTCGTACAGTGGAATATATTTTGTCCGGATAAAATTCAAAAGCAAAACTTTTCTGCTGATGTAAAGGAAAAAAAGATTCTATCATTAATAAAGAGGGTGTTTTTAAAAAGGTTGACAATATACAGTACCTCAGGGAAATAACTTGGTATTGCAAAATAATGAGCAAATACTATGAGCAAATAATGAGATTTTTTTTTAAAAAATACAATATTATAAAAAATAAGTTAAAGGTGTGCACAAGCTCAGCAAAGTTACAACAACTATAGAATAAATAGAATGGAATAAAAAGTACTATATATATATTTATAAACAGGTATAAAATGGGACAAACTCGAGTTGTACTTAATTGAGTAACCAGAGCAACTTCTCTGAACTCCTTCCTGACCTCCTGTTGTCATTGTTTAGAGTTTAGTTAGTTGTTCATCTGTTTTATTTCTCTACCAATGGGACTTTGTGTAGGGTTGAAACAAAAACAGGAAGTGCAATGCAAAGACTCGACCCAGGACATTCCCCTTCAAAACAAAACAGGAAAAGCACCAACTGCACCCTGAACCCATGCCGTACGTCTGCCTGTGTGTTGATCCCCACCCATCTGTCTCATTGGCGACAAGGATCTGGTCCAGGTTTGGTGTTTTGTTCACTTGAGGTCACAGCTCCGCTCCCCCATCAGGCAGCTGATCTTCCTCCACCAGGTCTCCGAGAGGCTCCTGATCTTATCGGGCGTCTTCCTCCTCAGCGTCAGCCTCTGCTGCTGGAGGCCGCAGCTGTCCGTCTGCTGGATGCTGGCCAAGATGGCCGAATCAAACGCATCCTTCAGGTTCTTCTGGGTCAGCGCCGAGCATTCGGCGAAGCTCACCGCCCCCAGCTCCTGGGCGAGCTGCAGGCCCTCGCCGGTAGTCACCGGCCGCTGCTGGTTCTGTGCCAGGTGGATCAGCACCTGGACGTCCTCCCTCAGGTCCAGCTGGGTGCCGACGAGGACCAGGGGCACCCCGGGACACAGCTGGTGGATCTCTGGAACCCACCTGGTGATCAGGTTGCGGAAGGAGCAGGGGCGGACCACGCTGTAGCAGAGGAGGAAGACATCGGCGTTCTTGTAGCACAGAGGGCGAAGTTGGTCCAGCTCGTCCTGAGGGAGGTGAAACAGAAAAGATGGATTATAAAGGAAAATTAATTTCTATCACTGTTGTTATGAGCTTAAAACAACCCAAACTACTTCTTAGATGTTACTGAAAAAATTTAATATCAATCAAATGACGAGCAGGATGACGAAGGGCTGCAAAATCAATTGCAATTCCCTCTTTCTCCTTTGGGGGGCGGTGTAATCTGTAAAGTGGAGACCCACGCTCTGGAAAACCGATGGGAACTAAAGTAAAGGGGGTTAAAGAAATCCAGTCTATGACTAGAATCTGTCTGCAGGGGGCAACCGACACAACCGACACAAGCAACATTAACTACTGACAAATATCTGGGCTGTTGATCCCTGATGACTTACGTTGATCGAACCATCCACCAGCCCCCATTTCTGTAAGTGAAAAGAAGCGGAAAGTTGAAGCCACGTGGTTAGACTTCCACTAGGGAAGGAAGTAAATGAAGCACCAGTCCCATAGCTGGAGATCCAGGTGTATGGATCGTGTGTAGCTCACCTGTCCGGCCGTGTCGCAGAGCTGCATCCTCACTGGTTTCCCATCAACCACCACCATCACTGAGAAGATGGAGAGTGCAAATGTTAACTATCACAATTTAACTCACATTCCATTCCTAGAACAGTTAAAGCTTCGAGTAAAACCTGTGCGTAAAAACCTGTGCGTAAAAACCTGCGCGTAACGCTCAAAATCAGCCACACTGACGTCAAACTTTACCGGTAAAGTTGTCAAACGCCGTGGGGACGTACTCCGTCGGGTATCCGTTGGTGGTGTAGCTGACGATGAGGCTGGTCTTGCCCACCTCTCCGTCTCCCACCAGGACGCAGTTCACCCTGCGCTCCGGGGCGGATCCGGAGCGCCTGCGCTTCACGGTGAGAGGGAACTGGCGGCTCATCAGCCGCAGAGGCGGGACCGGAGGAGCCTGACCGCCGCACACCGGTTCCGACACGCGTCGCGGCTTCTGTTTCCCGACATCCTGAGGAAGCATCGCTCCGATTCGCGCTGTTACGCACACCCAACGCGCGCCATCTCCACGCGCGTCTGCGTCAAACACGAACGAACGTTTCCTGGTTGGAGGGCGTGAGGCGCGCGTGGGCACGGTACGTGTAGGCTCGTGCGCTCAGCAGGAGCTCTGATTGGCATTCTCCCTACATCTGCCGTGACTCCTAAGAGGCTTAACACGCAGAGCGCCATATGAGGCTCCAGGGCTTTCCAAGTGAAATGAACTAAGCCTGCTGGAAACCTTGATCCCATTGAGCCACACATACAGTATGTCACCCTCTTTAGCCAATTAGAACACGGAATATTTTCTCCTTTTTTAATATTTATAGACAGATTCATGAATTTCTGTGTGGAAATTCGTGAATCTGGAAGGGGAGCGAACGATAAATCATACGGTTCATTGAATCAATTTAAAAATAAATAAAATTACAGGAAAACAAAACACAATAAATATTATTTTCTTTATCAGCTTGACTTTCTTCATCTGTTCTATAACCTCTATTCAATCTAGTGACCCCCCCCCACACACACACACACACACACAGCTCCAGCAGGCTGTCGCTGGATAAGTAGCGGAGCCGTGGCGCACTTCCGCCCCCTAGTGGCGGAGTCAGGGCGGTGGAGAGGGGTATGAAAACAGATTTCAACATCAAGACAGGAAGCGGTTTAAAAATCAAGCAAACAGGAGAATAAATGTTTCGATTTTCAAGAACATTCTTATTGATCAATAGATTAATAATCCAGCCTGGATTAGATGTGAGCAGCTGTTTTAGTCAGCAGCTTCAGACGCGATTGTTTCGTCGTGTATTTTTGTTCGTTCAGTCGTGACGACAGAAAAACTTTATCTTCTGCAGACAGATCCAGAGGTCAAAGGTCAAGAATAAATAGACATTAAACATTAAGCTTTTATTCATGCATCCATCATCCGTCGGAGGTGTGTGTGCCTGTGTGTGTGTGTGTGTGTGTGTGTGTGTGTGTGTGTGTGTGTGTGTGTGTGTGTGTGTGTGTGTGGGAGGCAGATTGTTGTACCATGCATAGAGCAGCACCAGTGAGTGGGCGTGAGGCCGTCCCCACTGGTGTCGATCGCTCTGGTGGGTCTTCAGCTGCTCTTCATCCAAATAAAACAAGTTTGTTTTTAAAAACCTTCAAGATGTTTGGATGGAAATTTAAAAAAAAAAAAACACCATAAAAACCTGTGAACCCAATTGCATTCTGGGAGGAAGGGAGAGAAGAAGATGAAAAAAAACAACAACTTCCTGTTTGGATCCACATGAACGTCTCGGGCGGTTCAGAGACGGTCCGGCCCAAAGGTAACAGGATTAATGAAGAGTCAGACAGACACACACACACACACACACACACACACACACACACACACACACACACACACACACACACACACACACACACACACACACACACACACACGTCCTATTGGAGTTTCGAACTAAGCAAATACATTAACTCAATTTAGAGTTTGGGATTAAGGGCCGACGCCCCCCCCCCTTATCCCAAGATGCACCCCCCCCCACCCCCCGTCTTCCCTTCTTCTTTCATCTCTCGTTCATTTGGATGGATTTGGATGGAATCAGCTGATGCTCCGTCCTCCTCTTCTTTCTCCTGCAGCCCCCATTCCCCCTTTTTTTTGGGGGGGGGGCTGGAGCTCCTGGTCTCTATAGTTATGGGCTGGGGGGCCATCTGTCACCGTGCACATTCACGCCGCCACCAGAAGGCCGCAACATGTGCAGACTTAAATGGAGAACCCAACTTTCCCAGGACACACAGGCCTGACCCCGGCAGCCGCGGCAACCCCCCCTCGCCCCCCCACCCCTCCTCCATCCCATAATCACCAGCATCCAGCATCCCTGAAGACCCCGACCCCACCCACCTGCCACACCCTCCTCCATGAAACACCGTCTGCATGTGAAACACACACACACACACACAGACACACAGACACACACACACACACACACACACACACACACTGATGGATCTCCACCTGATGTAGCAGCTGATGGGGGGGGGGTCAGCTGATTGGTAAACTGATTGTGATGAAGAGGAGGAGGAAGGAGGCCGCAGTGTGTGTGTGCATGTTGTGTGTTGTTTTTTTGTTGGGGGGGGGGGTAACAGGATTGGTCGTGTCTGTGAGACCCAGGGGGGAGGACAATGGGCCGGGCGGGGGTGGGGCGAGTGTCACACGCTTTTGCTTTGTGGCTCGGTCAACAGGCGTGTGCCGCCGGTGTCGTCTCACCCCCCACCCCCCCACCCCGCCTGCTGTCCCCCTCCTGGAAGGAGCGGCAGCCATGAGAACTCAGGGTGGGTGTGGGGGGGGGGTATAATGAGGGGCGTGCTGTTTCTTATCAAAGATGGACAAGCCATCATTACAATCATCATTAGACGCTGCACAATGGAGGACGCCCCCCCAAAACCCAAGCAGTGGAGGGGGGGGTCCTCCTGAGGAAGAGGAGCAGCAGAGGAGGAGGAAGAGGAGGAAGAGGAGGAAGAGGAGAACCTACAACATCTCCATTTGCTGAGCTGGTGACTCATCAGGAGCTGAAATCTGGATGAAATCCCATGATTCATCAGGGCGACGCCCCCTTTAGCGCGTTGGTACACATCTGACAGGAAGCAGCAGGAAACTGTCTGTAAGCCAGTTTAAACCAGTTTAAACCAGTGTAAACCAGTGTAAACCAGTTTAAACCATTTTAAACCAGTTTAAACTAGTGTAAACCAGTGTAATCCAGTAAAACTGGTTTAAACCAGTTGCAACCATTGTAAACAAGTTTAAACCAGTGTAAATCAGTTTGAACCAGTGTGAACTAGTTTAAACCTGTTTTTGAAGCTGTCTATACCAGTTTAAACCAGTGTCAACAAGTTTAAACCAATGTAAACCAGTGTAAACCAGTTTAAACCAGACTAAACCAGTTTAAATCAGTTTAAACCAGTTTAAACTAGTATAAACCAGTTTAAACCAGTTTAAACCAGTTTAAACCAGTTTAAACCAGTTTAAACCAGTCTTATCAATCGGGGGATGGATTTATTGATACATATTCACACACAACTTCTGATCCTCTGTCCATCAGAACTGTGCTGGGGGGGTCTACCCCCATCCGGGGTACCCCCCCCCCCACTCTGAGTTCCTCATCATTAAAGTCGTTCCTAAAAACGTGTCGCTTTCTCCAACTCCTTTTTAATTCTCTCTGCCGGCCTTCACCCCGCCCCCCCTCCCCGGTCACCAGGAGTATTGTCATGCTCCTGAAGGTGGAGGGGAGGTGTGTGTGTGGGGGGGGGGGCATGACGCTGCAGCAGCGGCAGCTGGCGGCCCAGCTTGCGGGGGCCATCTCCTCACAAAGGAGAGTCTTCCCCCTGGGGCCGGTGATTTAGGACAGGGCTCTCCGGACCGGCCCCCGGAGAGGACACCGGCTTCAGAGGAACGCACCCCCCTGACCCACCCCAAAAGAAACCCCCCCATCACACCGTGGCTAAGCTCTCTCCTGGGACGGGGAGGCCGGCCCCCGCCTCCGGACAGGGGAGCATTCCTGAGGTGTAACACTGACACTGGCTGGACACAATGGGGGGGGGGGCGTGGAGGTGAGGGGTGGGGGGCACAACAGGTGCGTGTGGATCCTCTGTCCACCGGCGGCAGCTGAGAGATGGGATGGGGGGGCTCTTATCCGCCGCCGCCCCACCGTCGGGCTGTTGGACTCGTTTCTGCAACAAAAACAGGGTTTTATGTGTAACCTGGTCCCGGCCCCGCCCTGATGCGACACCCCCCCACTCAACCTGACCCCCCCACCCCCCCAGCTAACACCTGCCGTCCCAGGACCCCCCCAAACAACCCGACGTCCACTTCTACCGCCAGAGAACCACTTGTTTTAAACACCAGCACTCCACAGTGAAGCACCCAGGCACCTCTGTACCCCCCCTCACCTCCCAACCCCCTCTTGACCCCCCCCCCCCGTCCTGCCCCTCTGAATTATGGGATGTCTCAAATGAGCAGTCGTACAGCAGATTGTCCGCTGCAGCCACTTGATCTAACCGGCGACAATGCCTCCAAAAGAGCTGGTGGGGGGGTGGGGGGTTATCCTGGGGGGATAGGCAGGATTTGGTTACCGCATCCCCATTGTGGTGGTCACCCCCCCTCCCCCCCAGGTCCCATGGAAAGTTGAAAAGGGGGGGGGCATGTGCACATATGTGGAGCCACAGCGCAGGTGTCTACATCTGTTCCGTTCTGGGCAGATGCTCGTGGAGATAGAGAGGGTGAGTCGGGTGAGTCGGGTGAGTCGGGGGTGGGGGGTTGTGAAGGGGGCGGGGGGGGCTACCTCTGTTTATTTTCCCATCATTCACCCTGGTGTTTAAAGCTGGGGGAGCGGCGTGGTGTCTGCGTCCTCAGCATCAGATACCAGCTGGGTGGAGGTGGAGGTCGGTTCTCCTGGTTCCAGGAAGTTTAGTAGAAATAAAGTATTTTAGGTCATTTCTCAAGTGGAAAATCCTGAAATAAGAATTTATCCAGTTAGGATTCAGATTTTCAAAATAGAAATGGGAAGTTCTAAGATTGTGGTCACACAAAATGACACGGAAACGTTTAAAATCAAACGATTTGAACGATTTTTAGGATGATGGAGGATGGAGGATGGAGGATGGAGGATGGAGGATGGAGGATGGAGGATGGAGGATGGAGGATGGAGGATGAAGGATGGAGGATGGAGGATGGAGGATGAAGGATGGAGGATGGAGGATGGAGGATGGAGGATGGAGGATGGAGGATGAAGGATGGAGGATGGAGGATGGAGGATGGAGGATGGAGGATGGAGGATGGAGGATGGAGGATGGAGGATGGAGGATGAAGGATGGAGGATGGAATGAAGGATGGAGGATGAAGGATGGAGTGAAGGATGAAGGATGAAGGATGAAGGATGGAGGATGGAGGATGGAGGATGAAGGATGAAGGATGGAGGATGGAGGATGGAGGATGGAGGATGGAGGATGGAGGATGGAGGATGGAGGATGAAGGATGGAGGATGGAGGATGGAGGATGGAGGATGGAGGATGAAGGATGGAGGATGGAGGATGGAGGATGGAGGATGGAGGATGGAGGATGGAGTGAAGGATGGAGGATGAAGGACGAAGGACAGAGGATGGAGGATGGAGGATGGAGGATGAAGGATGGAGGATGGAGGATGGAGGATGGAGTGAAGGATGGAGGATGAAGGACGAAGGATGGAGGATGGAGGATGGAGTGAAGGATGGAGGATGGAGGATGGAGGATGGAGGATGGAGGATGGAGGATGAAGGACGAAGGATGGAGGATGGAGGATGAAGGATGAAGGATGGAGGATGTAGGATGTAGGATGGAGGATGGAGGATGGAGGATGGAGGATTTGTCGCCGTTTCAAACTGTCACGCTTTACATTCTCTTCGTTTCCATGGCAACAGCAGAGCCTAAACCCGTTAATTCTGGTTTGATATTTGGGGAACCCGTTTCCATGACGTCATAAGCTCCTAGTTTATGGAGCGTGCTGATTGTTTACCCATCGCTCTGACGTCATCAGCGGCGCCAACCTTCACTGTTTGTTGTGGGCGAACGTGTCGCGCGGGTGTCAGCTGTTGGTCCATCGATCCGTTCGTAGGGACGCGCGTGTGGAGCGGCGGGGAGGCGCGCGACAGATGTGCGGTCATAAACACTGGCACGCGACCGGCCGCGTACGGCTTCCCTCGGGCCCCTCCCCCTTAGGTCCCCAGTGTGTCCGCACACACACACACACACACACACAAACACACACACACACTCACACACACACACAAACACACACACTCACACACACACACAAACACACACACTCACACACACACACACACACACACAAACACACACACTGGCAGGCGTCTACCCCCCCACCATAAACGTCTCCAGGAACAGCCCCCGTATGCAAATGAGGCAGCAGCCGGTACCGGGAGTTTCCGCGGCGCGTGGGAAGCGACAAGGAGGCTCGCGGAGGTCTGGGGGAGCCCTGAGGGCCCCTGTGCCCCCCCACCCCCAACCCCCACCCTGAGACCCCCCCACCAGCTGCTGGTCTCAGTAATCTGATCTGAACACAAAGGAGCCTGTTGATCCCAGCAGGTAAAACCAGAACCGGTTCGGTTCCCGGTAAAGATCCCTTCACGGACGTCAGGAAAAACCAGCACTTATAAATAAACGTCAGCTTTCAGAGTGGGATTCGATCTATTGACGTAAAGTGACGCTTTAGTGTCGTGGGAATAATTACAATGACTATTTTCATGACGTCATTTACGTCTTTTGCGCGTCTGCGCGCAAAAACATCTCAAACTCCTCCTCCTCTTCCTCCTTCCTCCTGCTCTTCCCCCAGCTCCCCCAGCTCCTCATACCCCCCCCCCACACACACACACTCCATCTAATTGCTCCTCCGTCATTCAGGAGCGGAACCATCAACCTTTGGCACCTTTACGCGCGGACTTGGACGCGTCCAACACGCGTTCAGGGCGCGTGTTGGACGCGTTCACTGATCAGGTATCAGTCCACTACACAAACAAACAAAAAAAAAAATCGATCGATCATCACGCCGCATCACTCTCGCGCCTCCCCTTCCGCGGTCACGGCTTCATATGATCGATATCGTGTGATGCGCGCCGTGTTTACGTTCCCACGACTGACCATGTGTCGTCTCCTCTTTGGGGACCAAGAAAGGGAAAGAAAAAAAAAACCCTGGTGGCTTCCCCCCTCGCCATATGGCCCCTGAGGGCCCATACCGTTACAGGTCCTTTAACATGCTTCCAGTGGGTAGACGGTGCCCGGAGGGAGGCAAGCAGGGACATAAACGTCGTTTTCTGGATGTGTGGAGGAAAGGGGGTGGGTGCGAGGGGGGGGGGGGGGTTGTGAATGGCAGATGGCTTGTAAGGGTCTGTCCGCGTCTGAAGGCGTGTCGTGGTCCTTCAGTGAGGACCCCCTCCCTCACTGACTCACCCACTCCTCTCCCTCCTCCCTCCCGCATGCACAATCAATGGAAATTAAAGCTCAGAGAATGGATGAATAGTCAGACCCCGACTCACCCTTTTTGTTGGTCGCGGCCCCCGGTGGGCAGGAGTTAAACTACAGGACCCCCCCCCCCCGACCCCGCATACCCCCCCCCACTACAGTAGCTCCTCACTTAAACAGTCGGAGCGCAGCGGCTTCTTGGCTCCAGGATCGGTTTGGGTTCGCGTCCCACCGGCGCGTCTTTTACGCGCGGCTCCAATCCGGATTCACACCTGCGCGTTCGTCCCGGTCACGTGATCAAAAACACCTTCCTACAGGTCTGCGTGTTTTCTGTTAAAAAACAACAACAACAACAACAAAAAACAACTCACGTCACGTCATTCTTTCCGGAAGCTGTAAAACATTTGACGTCACTCGTGTCCTGCAGCGAACGTATAATCGATCCCCGCGTCTCTGTCGGAGGTTAATCGGTGTGAAAGGAGGTTTATTGACGGGGAGGGGGGGGGCTCCTAATGATCAGGGGTGATCAGTAACCATCGATCAGAAAGGGAGAGAGCGTGAGCTCACGCCCCGCCCCCCTTTGACAGTGTGAACGGCAGGTAACGGACACCGGTGAGGCGGGACGGACCCACGCTCCTCCCGCTCCCCCATTCAGGAGCGGTACGCGTGCACGTGCGCGCGACACACCCAGTAAATAGTGAACGCGCGCGCTAAACAGGATCAATATTTAGAGAATAGAAAAAAACAACAACAAACGTAGCTGATATTTGTCATGCTTGAAGTGAAAGGGAAGGGTGGGGGGTAAATGGGGGGGTGGGTTATTGTGTGTAGGACGTGTGGACGCGCGCTCAAGCAAGGGAAGCGCGCTCCCGGTGTTATTGAGTGGAGAGCAGGTGCTGGAAGAATTACCATACAGCTGAGGGGAGGGGGGTGATGGGGGGTAAGAGGGGTGGTGGTTGTGGTGGGGGCAAACTTATTCCTTCACCGCACACACAATGGTGGAAGTTGCCCCCTCATGTCGGCCACGCGAGCGACTACGGTGTGCGCGTGCACGTGCACGCACACACAAAGGAGGCGCGCACGCGTTTTCTTTTCGCACCTCAGGAAATAGATGGAGAAAAAAAAGAGGGAGAGAAGGATGGGAAAGCAGGACCCCCCTCTTCCAAAAAAAAAAAAAAAGCTTACATCACCCCCCAGCTCTGCCAAGGAATGTTTTCCTCCCGACTCCTGATTCAAAGGCAGAAATACCAAAATTCAGAAAAGAGGGATGAAGAGAAGGAGGGGGAGGAGGAGGAGGAAGAGGAGGAGGAAGAGGAGGAGGAAGAGGAGGAGGAAGAGGGGTGTAAACAATTAACTGACTCAGGTTTTGGCCAAAGGAACATTTTTTTCCTCCTCCTTTGAATCACATTTTTATCCTTCTTCCCTTCTTTGTTTGACGCTTCGACTCCTCAGACGCCAAAAACAAAGTTTGTCCAGTGAGGCGACAGCTGGGGGGGGGGGAAGATGTGGGTGTGGGGACATACACACACACACACACACATGTGATCCACATCCCGACACAAAGCTGCGGCTTCTCGGATTCCACGGAAACCTTCAGACGCTCCCGGTTCGGAACGAACATCAACTGTTAAATTTACTGGAAATAGTCTAGTAAAAGTGATTTATATCCTCTTTATTTTTGTAACCCCCCCCCACTCCCCCACTCTCTCCCCGTCCTCCCCCATCTGAAAAAACTTAAGAGCTCATTTCTATTTCATCTCTATTTCTTATTTTCAACTGGAAATATTTCCACGCGTCTCCATTCTGAGCTCAGATCCAAAACTGAAGTTCTTTTGGGGCGCCTGAGTGGGACCCCATTGTGGGGAGTCGGGCCAGATTGGGGAGGTGAAGTCAGGGAGGAGGAGGAGGGGGGAGGGGCACATTTGCATGCTATTACCATAGCATGTGTCAGGCCGTATATAACCGGCTGCAGGCCGCCTTGGGTGAAGACAGACGCGCATTTCACCGTGAAGAAACACAACGGGAGGAGGACGGAAGCATGTTGGACCAGTGACAAATCTGTCCGTGGGCTCGACCGAAACCTTCACTCACAAGCAGAACTTTTTAAACTTGTCACCTTCTTCACACAAAAATAAGGAACCATTCTTTTTTTTCTTCCTTTTTCTCTTTTTACGCACTGGATTTACGCGTCAGAACGGAACCGGAGGACTTCTCTAACTCGTTTCCACGCATCTGTTGTGATCTGATTGGTGTGTGTGTGTGCGTGCGTGCGTGTGTGTGTGTGAGTGAGTGTGTGTGAGTGTGAAAGTTTTTTGGGATTTATCCTTCCTCGCTCCTCGGGACATGAGCGGGAGCGCGCTTGGCTGACAAGCCGCAGAAGTTGATGAGAAAACTCCGACAGAAACGCGCTCCATGCGTCTTCCTCTGAGGGGCTGAACCGGAGGAGGCACCGTGAGGACAAGCAGAGCCCCGAGACTTTTATTTTTATTTATTCCTTATTTATTATCTATTTATTTAATATGGGGCGCGTCATCCTGCTGACTCTCACCGTCATGGCCATGATGCTGAGCCAGGTAAGACCCCGAATCTTCATTCCTCCTAAACAATGAACCGTCACTCCCTCCTTCCCTTTCCCACCGACACACACACACACACACACACACACACACACACACACACACACACACACACACACACACACACACACACACACACACACACACACACACACACACACACACGCGTGGCACTGCGGGGGAACTGACGCGCGTCTTTCCTCCACAGGGGTTTTGTTCGGGGGTTTTTGAGCTCAAGTTGCAGGAGTTCCTAAACAAGAAGGGCGCACAAGGCAACAAAAACTGCTGTAAGGGGGGGCTGACCTCGTCTTACCAGCAGCAGTGCGAGTGTCAAACCTTCTTCAGGATCTGTCTCAAGCACTACCAGCCCAACGCCTCCCCGGAGCCGCCGTGCAACTACGGCGGCGCCGTGACGCCGGTGCTCGGATCCAACTCGTTCCAGGTCCCAGATGTCATCCCTGAGAGTTCGTTCAGCAACCCCATCAGGATTAACTTCGGATTCACGTGGCCGGTGAGTACAGCCAGCGATCCACGCGTGTGGAGCGGACGCAGCTGTGAAATTGCGCCATTTCGGTAAATCCGTGCGTAAAAAAAGCGCGCCGCGATTTTTGCGGTCAATTTGAGGGCGTAGAGCTCAAGAGCGCTGCAGGTATTTAGTTTCTCCGGATCAGGTTAAGACTTTCTTTAGTTCCGTGGGTGTTTGGTACCCACGCCTCGGGCCTGGGCTCCGCTCACCACCTGTTTCACGAAGCCATTTGTCTCCCCAGGGGACCTTCTCGCTGATCATCGAGGCGTTACACACCGACTCCAGAGACGACCTGTCCACAGGTAGGACCAGAACCCTTCTCTGTCCGGTCTAAGTCACACCCACACCCCCACTCCTCCAAATTAATCGTGTTTTCCCCCCCATCTTAGAGAACCCAGACCGCATCATCAGCACCATGACCACCCAGAGGCACCTGACGGTGGGGGAGGACTGGTCCCAGGACCTGCACACCGGGGGCTGGACGGAGCTCAAGTACTCCTACCGGTTCGTGTGTGACGAGCACTACTACGGGGACGGGTGCTCGGTGTTCTGCCGGCCGAGAGACGACGCCTTCGGCCACTTCACCTGTGGGGAGCGCGGGGAGATCGTGTGCGACGCCGGGTGGAAGGGGCAGTACTGCACCGAGCGTGAGTACCGAGACCCGGTTCGAGTGTGTGTGTGTGTGTGTGTGTGTGTGTGTGTGTGTGTGTGTGTGTGTGTGTGTGTGTGTGTGTGTGTGTGTGTGTGTGTGTGTGTGTGTGTCTAAAAACACTCGTTTCTGTGCCGGGTCTGTAATCAGATCCTCAACGTGCCGTTAGAAGCCAACTTGTGCGTAAACACCAACCCACGCACCACCTCCTCCTCCTTTCCCCACGCGCGCACACACACACACACACACACACACACACACACACACACACACACACACACACACACACACACACACACACACACGACCACTTGATTTATTCCAAGGAAAGTTTTTGGGGAATAATCTCACGCGTGCCATAAATTTACATGCTACCTTCCGATTCGTTACTGTGGGAGTGGGCCGGGCTGTGATTGGCCGAGGCGGGGGAGGTATTGTTTGAAGTGGGCAGCTGCCGGCAGAGAGGAGACAATGGAGCAGCTGTCGCGCACTGGCAACACACTCGCCAGCTGTCCACTCTTATCTGCCCCAATCCGAGACATTAAGGGGAGTGTGTGTGTGTGTGTGTGTGTGTGTGTGTGTGTGTGTGTGTGTGTGTGTGTGTGTGTGTGTGTGTGTGTGTGTGTGTGTGTGTGTGTGTGTGTGTGTGTGTGCAGAATGAATAAAAGAGTTTTGACCCGCAGCGAAGAAGAGAAAAGAGGATGGTGGGCCGGGTTGAGGGGGTCTGTGTGTGAGGGTGAACACACTCTTCTCACACACTCCCTCCTTTGTCTCAGCTCCATGTTAAGCAGAAAAATTCTTCCATGGTGATCAGGAGGTTGAGTTTATGGAGTTTTAGGCGCCTCTTTGCTTTAAATGTGCTATAAAGTTTTATAGATCCTTGATTTTTTTTTTTTTTTGGACTTCCTGTCTAAAGAAGTCTCCCCTTCTGTTTCAGCGATCTGCCTGCCGGGTTGCGATGAAGAGCACGGCTTCTGCGAGAAACCCGGAGAGTGCAAGTAAGTCCCACCCCCCCTTCACCCCCTACTCACCCAGTTCATCTATTAATCAGTGGGACGTGAGGTAATGTGAGTGGACTGACCGGTGCTCCCTCCTAATTGGACACCAACAGGTGCAGAGTGGGATTCAAAGGGCGCTACTGCGACGAGTGCATCCGTTACCCGGGCTGCCTCCACGGGACCTGCCAGCAGCCCTGGCAGTGCAACTGTCAGGAGGGCTGGGGGGGGCTCTTCTGCAATCAAGGTGAGGAGAACGACCATGGTGGTTGGGTGATGTTGGGGTGTCGTTGGGTTGAACCCAAGACGAGTTGAAAGTTTGAGACTATTGAAGAAAGTTTGAGAGTATTTAAGGGTGATGGGGTGATGTTGGGGTGTCTTTGGGTTGAACCCAAGACGGGGTTGTCGGGGTTGAGACTTGTTGGGTTTAGACTTGTTGGGTGAGTTTATCTCAAGGAAAGACGGCCGCTAACGATACGAGGAAGACGAGGCTTAAAGGGTGACCAAACAGAAACCGGAGAAAGGAAATGACACAACCGAGCAGCAGTTGTCTCAGAATGAAAAGCGTGGACAGGGGGGAACAAAGAAAGACTGGAGTGTGCCGGCGGACAAAAAGAATCTGTGCTGCTGCCGAGGCTAATCCACATGTGCTGTCGTGTCTTCTCAGATCTCAACTACTGCACTCACCACAAGCCCTGCATGAATGGAGCCACTTGTAGCAACACTGGCCAGGGCAGCTACACCTGTTCCTGCAGGCCCGGCTTCACTGGGGCCAGCTGTGAGATCCAGGTCAATGAATGCGCAGGAAATCCCTGCCGCAACGGGGGAAGCTGCACCGTAAGTCGAGTGTAGTCCTCAGAAATATCCCCCGATGAAGGAAAAGGTACAAGCTTGTCCTTGTTTTTGTGTTGCAGGACTTGGAGAACACCTATACCTGCACTTGTCCTCATGGTTTCTATGGCAACAACTGCGAGCTCAGCGCCATGACTTGCGCGGACGGACCCTGCTCCAACGGCGGCCGTTGTGCCGACAACCCAGACGGAGGATACTTCTGCCAGTGCCCAACGGGATATGCCGGGTTCAACTGCGAGAAAAAGATCGACCACTGCAGCTCCGGCCCGTGTTCCAACGGTAAGACGCCAGCGACTTAAACAAGCATACCCAATGAGGTTAGACGACCCGACAAACACTTATGGCCATCGCCCTTTCTCTTTTCAGGTGCACGTTGCGTGGATCTGGTGAACTCCTACCTGTGTCAGTGTCCAGATGGCTTCACCGGTATGAACTGCGACCACACCGGGGACGAGTGCTCCATGTACCCTTGCCAAAATGGTGGCACCTGCCAGGAGGGGCTTAATGGTTACACCTGCACCTGCCCGCCGGGATACACCGGCCGCAATTGTAGCTCACCCATCAGCCGCTGTGAACACAACCCTTGCCACAACGGCGCTACCTGCCACGAGAGGAACAACCGCTACGTTTGTGCGTGCGTTCCCGGGTATGGGGGCAGAAACTGCCAGTTCTTGCTTCCAGAACACGCCTCTCTTCGCGGGTCGGAGGTACCCTGGATGGCCATCGGCTCCGGCGTGGCCCTGGTGCTGCTGCTGCTGGCGGGATGCGCCGTACTCGTTGGATTTTTCCGATCGAAAGCCCAGCGCAGCGGACAAATAGAGACCGTCGTTGAGGGAGAGACTATAAATAATCTGACCAACAACTGCCACCGCAGTGACAGAGACCTCACGGTCAGCGTGATGCCGACACCGGGCATCAAGAACATCAACAAGAAGATGGACTTCTGCAGCGGCGACCCCGACGAAGGATCTTCACCCGGGAGGAGCAGCTACAAGAGCCGACATCCACCTGCAGACTACAACCTCGTCCACGAGGTCAACTACGAGCAGGCGGCCAAAGACGCCATGCTGGAGGCGGCCTGCGACGACAAGTGCCAATCCCTGGACTCGTTCGAGTTCGAGGAGAAACGCAGCAAACGTTTAAAATGGTAAAAAAAAAAAAAAACTCTGAAAAGGATAACGCGTAGCATCGCCGTAACGCGACACAGAATGGCTAAGCTAACGGGTGTTTTCTTTCTTCCAGCAGCGATGCATCAGAAAAGAAAGCCCCAGAAATGTCTGCATGTGCGGACACCAAGTACAAATCTGTGTTTGTGATGTCAGAGGAGAAGGACGAATGTATAATTGCAACTGAGGTGAGTTGCGGTCGGTTCGTTTCATCAGCCGCCGCCACCGACCCACAAACGGACTCTTACCGGCTGCTTTTTTTTATGTCTCCGCAGGTGTAACGAGCCACCGACGGGCTGCCCGTTACTCATTTGCTCTATGGGAGAGTTTTTGTACTCCTTCAGATGCTGCTCTAACCCTAGGGGGAGGTGTCCCGCCTTGAGACTGCTGCTGATACCGAGACGTTTAACTGATATTCAGAGTGAGCTGGTTCTCTACTGGAAACTAAGCGCAGGCAGCGGCGGCCTGTGGGATAAGAACTGGCAGGGTAAAACTCGAGTTTACAGTGTAAAGTAAACCGACTCTTAGCTTTGTTCTTTTTTTATCGAAGGGGGTGGGGGTTAAATAAAAACTATAAAGGGGGTACCGCGAAATATTTTTTTTGTTCTTTTTTGTCTCTGCAACATTTGCACCCGGGCCTTTTCTCTACCCCACACGCCGTTGCTGAGCGCAGGAACTGCATCAAACGGTGGATGTTCGGCCATACTGGCCTGTTCTTCACGAGGATGACCACATGGGCGGAGCTCCCATCACGACACCTGTGAAGACTGTATGTATACTTCATCACTGTGTTAACCGAAGTGCGTTTTCTACACCCCCCCCCAAAAAAAAAGCCCTCCAAAATGGTTTTTTGACATAGTATTGTTCATGTTTTTCTAATTTCCAGGGGGGAATATGAAATTTTTTGTCTTAATTGAAAAAAAAAGTTCATTTTTTTTATACAGATTGTCCTTTTTTTGTAAAATAACAAAGAAAAAAAACCCAAGAAAAAAGATTTAAAACTATGATTTAATTTAAGTTAATTTATGTTATTTTTATTTTTATTGTATATTTGTGATGTTTATGATTATTATTTAAGTTGGCTTTTCTAATAATGATATTTGCAAAGGCACTTCAGGTTGATGGGACTTTTTTTTGTTGTTGTTGTTGAAAAAAATGTTATTTAAGAGGGATTATCCTGTAAAAAACGATGTTACCGTCTCCTTTACTGTTTTTTTTTTTTTGAATGAAGGAATTAGCCAAGACTATTTTTCCAAATAAATATTGCTAAACGTGAAATTTGAATTGCATCCAACTTTTTGTGTCGTCCATCTGCGAGCACCGTGGAAAAAAAAACAACACAACACTCCTTCAGGCTTCTGTGAGCAAAGTTAATCAGTAACATCTGTTGTCTTCGCCCGGCGACCCCATGGGGGGGCTTTTCTATGCCCACACTGTTGGCTACTGCCAGAAGTTGAAAGTGTCTCCCTGGAGACGGAAGAGGGGGCCTATTCATAAAAAAACAATGACCCTACGCTAGATTTACCACCACCACCACCCCCCAAACTAAAGAACGACTCAGGTAATTCATGGCTCTAAAATTCAGATCTGTGTCGAGTTACGCCCACCGGACGTTCCGCTGAAATA
This sequence comes from Antennarius striatus, assembly GCF_040054535.1. Lineage (NCBI taxonomy): Eukaryota > Metazoa > Chordata > Actinopteri > Lophiiformes > Antennariidae > Antennarius > Antennarius striatus. Next base: position 1,875,470 of record NC_090783.1, read on the forward strand.
CAGAAGAAAATAAACCCAGAGTGATTTTTCTGAATAGTTTTTTCTTCACAATTAACTCCAAACGGCTCCAGTTGGATTCGGACACTAATAACTGTAAATCATCAGCCGGTAGGGACGAGGCTTTTAGAACCCGGTTGTATTATGAGCGCAGACATTAGCAGACAATGATGGAATCAACAATGGGGGGGCACACAAAAGGCCACCCTTGGGAGAAGCCTGCCTGTCCCTCGGCATGCTGGGAGAAAGAGAGTAACAGCAACAGATGTTGTTGAGTAACAGATGCCTTCTGGCCAGAGTTCAGCCTCGACCAACCAGGCCTTCAAAGATGGGGGGTGGTGGTGGAGTGGGGGGGGGTGGTGGAAGAAAAGACAGCTTTCACATTGTCGTCCTGATAATATGCTGGGATTTTGAGAAATGGTGGTGATAAGAGGGAACTAGGAGGAGCTTTGTGTTGGGCTACAGTAAAGGAAAGAAGGAACGTTTTTTATCACGCCTCAGAGAACACTAGGGGGGTGTCAGTGGATCCTGAGGGGTCGGGAGGAAGTTCATCCGTTTCTGATCCTTCCTTCAGTCTGAGATGTGAGCTGCCTGTAAAGATTTAACGGGTTCTTTAATGGAGGAGAAACAGTCCAGTGGAAACGACTTCCTATTCAGACAGGAAGTGAAGAAGAACCAGGAGATACGAGTTGAAATAAGTTAAAATTAATGAGAATAATGACAATCATTTGAATCCGTTCCAGTAAAACCCCCTAAATTATGAAAGACAACAAACATTTTATGAATCCACACGTGGTAAAGAACGAGATTCGGTCTCACCGATGTCGTATCCATCCGACAACACGTGGTAAAGAACGAGATACGGTCTCACTGAACGGACAGAGCGTCGACTCGTTTCTCAAACAACTTGTATCTCGACGTTCTACTTCATTTCAAACGTAGAATGATCACACACGCGCACGCACACACACACACACACACACACACACACACACACACACACTAACACACACATCAAAAACGAGCACCTGACCTTTGAGTCATGAAGACTTTTTATTTGGAGAAAGAAATGCTTGAAATCACTCATTTTTAAAATTCAATTAAGTCATTGAGTACAACATCTAAGTTCTCAGAAAAAGTTAAAATCATGCCTTTAGTCTTTTTATACATAAAAGATGTGGTTTAACGATGACAAAGTGATTTTTTTTCTTTTATAAAATGACTTTTACTTCTTCTTCTGACATATTTAACTTCTGTTAAAGGAATATTAATGTAGAAAAAAAAAAAAACAATTATCAACCTCCCTCCCGATAACACACAAAAATAACAGAAATAAACAGAGAAAGGCATCACACAGTACGTTACGATGTGCTGACATGGCTTCAAAGCACACATATTACAGTACTGTACAAGGGTCCTCAGACAAAACGCACCTAAACCACTTGCCCCTGCTGAAACAGCTCAACACTGCTTTGATTTACCGGACCCGACCCGGCGGGGCGTCGGCCGCCGGTCAATGAGGTAAAAACATCCAGGAAAAAAAATTTAAAAAGAAAAAAGCACCGAGGTTTGGCGTTTAAAATTTGTGTATAGCTTATGAACCAAGTGCGGGTTGGACGCACAAATTAGCTTGCGACATTCGGGAACGCCGCCGGGTCGGTTTCCCCCCCGCAAAAACAAACAAACAAAAAAACAAAAAAAGCCGTTTCTCCATATTTTAAAATGGGACATTTAATGTCGGTATTTATAGTGACGTCTTTGCTGGAATTAAATGAATCCCATCACTTGTTTTCATGATCGGAAACGTCATTTAAGGAGGCCCGCGTATGAAATCACGTAGATTAGGAGGCTCTTACAAAGCTTAAGTCAACTACTAATATCATATAAGACTTCGACTAACATTAAGAAAATGAGCAAAAAAGCAGGGACGTGAAAAATCTTCTTAAGATCACCTCATAGGTGTAAAAAGAAAAAATTAAATAAAAAGGAAAACAATCTTAGGCCAAATACTTTAAGGGACGACAACATCTATTTCTTAGAATATGATGTGCAAACTGAACTGTGCATAGAGATCAAATTTTAATAAATATTAATGTGATAATTCAAGTTATCACAAGTTTGACTTGGTCAAAAAAGTTGGAGGGGGGGTTTGATTGTACATTTGAATGATTAAATTTAGTTTTACTAAAACATTAAAAAGTTTTTTTAAGTGCTGCGAGAAAAAAGCTTTTATAATATTTTTTTTTTAAGCAACAAACACTTCCCATTTATTATGAACCAGAGCCCCAAAGACAAACACAAACACTCAATAAAAATCCCAATAAAAATCATTGATTTGTCATAGTTATAGTTGAACTTCCTCTGAATGGCTTTCACTTTTTCATTTTTTTTTTTAATATTCCGCCTTATTTTTGCATCAAAGAGTCACGTGAGCAACAAAGAACAAACTGAGGGTTATAGCGATGTACAGGAACTTTACATAGAACTATTTTAGTCAGCGTTTAAACGTAAACGGCTCCATCCCACCTTTATCGTTTTCACGGTTTCTTCGTTTTTGTCGTAGCTTAAAATATGTGAAGCGTAATGCCTGTCTTTGGACCGCAGAGGTAATTGTAGGTATGTGTATGTGTGTAAAACATGCTGAAATGCCTCCCAGACATTTCAAATGAGTAAATTGTGCCCCCCCTTTACCCCCCCCAAGCCGAGCCGGGTGGGGCCGGGTCGCCAGGGGGGGCCCGTGCTGGTTCGAGGTATATGATCATGGGGCCGAACGAGTGGCCTGTGGAAAAATGTGACAAAGCTGTCTGATGGATGTGGTGAATTTCATTCACGCTGCTGTGCATCACGCCCCCCCCCCTCATCCATCCCTACCCCCACCCCTCGACTTTTAATCGACGCCCCTCTTCGTCAACCCCGCCGCCGCCAAACGCCACCGGGCTCCGTTCAGATTCAATTCACTTAAATTCAGGAAGTGTGCCATTGTTTTTCCGACAGGAGATCCGTTAGCTGTTTGTTAGCCGCGGCTAACAAACAAAAACAAACAACAGCTTTCCTTCCTGTTTTTTTTAATTTTTGGTTATTTTGAATTTAAGGGCCGATCATTAAGTGCTATTTAATTCTTCTTTAAGAAGGTTTTTGACCTCAGTCTGCATCTTATTAACACTTATGAAGAGTTAGCTACCCGTAGCCACCTTAGCTCATTAGCACTTGCTAGCTAGCGATTCTATTATTTGTGCATTTCTAATATTAAAAAGAACATGTTCAAAACATGTTTTCTTTTGGGATCATCCAGATTCTCAAAAACATTTTTATATTTTTATGGATCCATTTAGCGGCTAACTAGCTAACCAGCTAAGCTAATACGCTACGATAAACATGGAGTTAACGGAACACTGATGCGAACATGTCCGCCTTCTGAACTCCAATTAAATGAATTGAAGGTGAATAAATCTCTTCAGGCCCCGCCCCATCAAACCCCTCCCCCCTTGTCCATATAAACCCCACCCCCGCCTAGAATCGATACGACCCCGCCCACTCCTCTTTGGCGACTCTGTTTGAAACAGGGTTCCTACTCCTTTGTGGTGGGAGGAGCTTCCGAGGAGGGGACGACCATTTTTAGACACACTTCCTGTTATTTGTGCGATTCCGAAAACCAAAGAGAATTTACAGAGTTTCCCAGAAGCCTTTGCGGCCCGTGTAGGAACCCTGACCGGACGATATATGGAAACTAGAAAAAGTGTTGTTGGTTTTTTTCCCCCACCCGAACAACAAATCAACAAGGCTGCTAGGACCAAACGAGTGTCCCCCCCCCTCCCCTCCCCTATTACCCATCATCCCCCTCTCTAGGTGGAGGAAGCTCCGTGGCTGGGGATGTTGGCCATGTTGCCCACCAAGCCAGCCGCGCCAGCCATACCTGAGGGCCCCCCTAGAGCCGGAGGACTGTGCTTGGTAGGTGAGGTCATGTCGGGACCACGCCCCTGGGCCTGGGGCGGGGCCTGGGGGTTGTGGTGGGCGTGCTGCAGGGCGTGGCGCTCCAGCAAGGTGCGGTGGGTGAAGGCCCGGTGGCACACGTTGCACTGGAAGGTGCGCTCGGCCCGGTGGGTGCGCATGTGCACGTTGAGCGAGCTCTTCTGGGTGAAGCGCTTGCCGCACATGGAGCACTGGAAGGCCCTGACGCCGGTGTGCACCACCATGTGTTTCAGGAGGTAGTCGCGCAGCGAGAACGAGCGCCAGCAGATGGAGCACTGATGAGGTTTCTGACCTGCGGAGACGGAACGGTAGGAGGTCAGCTAGGGGCGGGGTCATCAGGTCGAACCCCGACCTGGCGGGAGTTTCGCTTACCGGAGTGGATGAACATGTGCTTGCTGTAGTTCTTCCGAGAACGTAGAGATTTGCCACAGTGCGTGCAGTCGAACGAGGTCTCAGATCCCTGGGAGGAAGGGGAGGGGCCGGCCGAGCAGGAGGAGGTGGAGGGAGGCGGGGCCGGGGTCATGGGCGCCGGGGGAGGAGCCTGCTGCTGAGTGGGTTGGGTCCCCGCCATGCTGTCGATCCCAGCCATGGGTCCGCCCACGTAGAAAGGTGCTGGCTGCGATTGGCTCACCGGGTACTGGAACAGGAGCTGAGGGCGAGACAGAATAGACGGGCGTTAGCGGCGGGCGAGAGAACACAGTCACAGGTAGGGTTGTTGGTTCAAAACTAGAACCATCTAGCAACCGGTTCCCTCCTGTTAGAACCATCTAGTATCCGGTTGTCTGCTCTGACAGTCTTGGTTCTGAACCTGTCGTCAGACTTTAAACGGGTCAGAAGCTCATTGGCTTGGTGGACTAATTTAAACAGGACTAACTTGAACAGGACTAACTTAAACAGGACTAACTTAAACAGGACTAATTGAAACAGGACTAATTAAAGCAGGATGATGAAAACAGGACTAACTAAAACAGGGCTAATTAAAGCAGGACTAACTTAATCAGGACTAACTAAAACAGGACTAACTAGAACAGCAGCTCCTGCTCTAGTCGAGCGGTGGGCGAGCGAGCTCAGCGGTGAATGGAGAGAACGAGCCGTGCGAGAAACGAGTTATTTTTTACTTTGCTTCAGGACATTTAGGTTCTAGCGCACAAACACACACGCCCACACCGCTGCAGCAGCGGCAGGACAGACACACACCGCCGGGGCTCACAACACACACAAACACACAACACCGCTACACAACGCAACGCAGACGGCACGCACAAGTACCTCCACACAACACAGGTCTACAACACAATTCTACACAACAGTTTTAACTTCAGTGGTAACTTCATACAGCTGTTCACAAATTCAAATGTTCATAAGTCAGATTTTCGTATACAGCGCGCCCTCGTTCCTCGCTTTTAATGCATTCCAGGAACCACACGCGATTAACGAATTCTGCGATATCGCGACAATCTATCTTATTATTTACGGTAACTTAAACATTTATGAACCCTCCCCATACTGACACCAAACCACCTATCTGTATTACCGTCTCCCACACTCTGATAGAGTGTGTTTCACGCAAGTCCAAGACTCATGGAACGTAGCGCACTTCCGAATGCAGTCAGCCAATAGAATGCGCGTACAGTATCACATGACTGCCTACCAAAAATCCGCGATGAGGTGAAGTCGCGAGTGTTAAAGTACGAATACACACTGACTGTTCGTAAACCAGACGGTCGTATACATGAACATCCGACTGTTCGTATCTACATCTGTTTTACAGTCGGATATTCGTATATACGACATCGCCGCCACTAAGCTAGAAGGCCTTTATCTGTCTGCAGTTTAAAGTTTAGTACAACTAACTTTTTATGAATAAATAATTTTTCTGTACTAAACTGTCAAATTCAAATTTTACTGAATTTTTTTGTCTTTTTTATTTACAATTTTTCAAGAAGACCCAGACGCAGGGATCAGCTGAACAAATTTTAACGCTTTTGTGTGCATTCCAGGCCAGCAGATGGCGCTGCAGCCTTTCTACAATCCACCCTGGAGAAGTGTTAATGAGCTCAGCGGCACAAAAAAAGCCAGTCGGTTGTACGTTTTTTTAAAATTCCTTGTTCTTCCCGCCTGGAAGCATCACGGGCATGCGTGAAGGATGGAAGTGACCCGAGGGGTTTTAAACGCCGCGGGGATAAAAGGTAGAAAAGGATGCGTCGCTAAATGAACTCGTTGACTGGGGGTTTGACTTTGGAATCTCGCTGCAGAGAATGTCGCACGTCTTGTTGTTTCAGCTGCTGGTTTGTACCCGACAAATTAAAATCAGAACATTGTTTGAAGTTTTGACGAAGGCGAGCTTATTGTGACGCGCAGAGCTGAATCTCGTCTGATTATCTACGAAGCGGTTCGGCGGGAATGAGGAAGGCAGTCGAGCTAATTCCGAAAAGCGCCCCCCCCCCATTCCTTTATTAAACCTCAGCTGTGGGGTGTTAACGCATTAAAACATCGTACATTTAGATTTACCCCATTGCAGCTGACATCAAAGACCATTGTAAATGCGTACTTTGATGATTCGTACTGAACAAATCCGATTATTTTTTTGGTACATTTGGTTTTTGTAAGTTTCTTCTCTTTTTCCGAGAAGTTTTTGGTGTTTCGGAGCAAACGACCGATGTTTCCGATCAATATATCACAATATTACAATATTAATAACACAACTAAGTAATTGTACTTGACATGAAAGCACCGACTCGGCAGATGCGACATAGAAGCGATCTTGAAACGTGACTTTGTTTCATGCTAACAGCTAAAATCTAATGTTTGACAAAACTTTTCCTTGAACTTAAATTAGTACCCGAGGATCCAGACATCACATGCTTTAGCCCGTAAGCTAAAAGCATTAGCTCATGTCTGTGGAAGTTCATCAAGATCAGACTGGTTCAGGAGTCTCAGTGCTAACCTGCTACCCAGGAGTAGCATCTCCAGAACGTTCTGTTTGCTTGGATCCAGTCCGGTAACACCCACCTCAGATGGAATAATGCTATCTCTGTTAGGTCGGAGGCTACTGTGAAGACCGCATCGTTGTGCATTGAATCTTTTCAAACAAGTTTGTGATGTCAGGGCTTCTCCAGACTTGTTCCAACGTTTTCCAGATGTCTGCAGACGTTTAATGTTTGTATTCCACTGTTAGAGGAAGCCGCTATGCTAATTGTCAAGCCGTCAATCTTCACGTGCCCTGAGTCCAATTACACGTTTTAATCGTTATTCCCTGTCGCGATGCCAGACACTCACCTGGTTGTTGATGGACTGTGTTGTCGGAGGCGGAGTCAGAGGCTTGTTGACCCGTCCTCGGGGGTTGAAACCCATGGACTGAGGCGGCTCGCTCTGGGGCCAGAAGCTCTCTGAAAACACCCCCTGCTCATCGTAGAAGTCCTAAAACACACCACAAATGCGTGAAGACGCGACACAAACACACACACACACACACACTTCCTGACTTCTCCGTGTTTCTGCTTCAGCTCAGAGTTAAACATCTACTCTTTTTAGAATGCAGGTTTTACGCTAGATCCCACGTTTCCCACCCACCACCACCAGAACCCCCCCTCCCTAACGAAGGCTTACCGGCTCCATAGGTGTGAATCCTTCCTGTTTCTGGTCTCCTTTGGTGCATGTGTACGAAACGAACCCTAAACTATACATTTGTCTGCGCTCCGGTTGTGAGTCTTCTCACGTACAGACCACAACCCTCATTACCTGGAGGCTCAGCCTACACTTTCCACAAAAAGCTCTGCAGGCACGAGCGCAGACGTTGGGATGACTAACTGGCACGGTGCGGTCCGACCAGTCAGGCCACATTGCTGTCAAAACAGTTGCGCGAAGGAAAAGTACATTTTGATGTATGGCTGACAAAATAATCAGACTAGAAACACTGGCCCGGGCGGGCCGCGGATAATGTCTGGAGCGACTATCTGTTTATCGGGAATTAAAACAGGAGGTAACCTGGATTAAAAGCTTGGTCGTGTTTTCACCTGGGATTATGCAAAAAATATTAGTTCCAGGCAGTTTTCTGTTGCCGTGGGAACTGTTTTTATTGACTTTTAATAATATCACATAGAAATACTTTTGAAATTTTCACCAATCATGCAGAATGGCACTCAGACGAAAGGGTGTGTAGGAGCATCTGGCATTAAAGCTCGCTAAACGCTGAAATTAAAGTTCCTCAATAATGATTCGATAATTAATAACTCCACTTAATCCTGATAAACAAACAGGAAGTCTTCCTTCCACCCGATGCCGGTGATGTCACCTGGGATTCTGGATAGTCGTGATTGACAAGTTTCTGTCATTTTAACCGATCTCAAGTGACAGAAACGAGTTTCAGGTGCGTTTTTTTTATTTTTTTTTAGCTTAGCTAGTTTTGCTAACAAGAAAGGGGGAGGGGCTTATGACTGCGCTGCAGAGTAAAAATACTTCGTGTCACTTTTAGGCAACTGGAATGACAGAGATGTTCCTGCTCCTTTAAGATCAGAGAATTTTTTTTTTTTTTAAATGCTTATAATTCCAAAAATATCAAAAAACATGAAGTTCGCGATTGTTTCGGGAGTCGTTCCCCGGAGGTGAAGCGCGACAGACAAACGGGATGGTCGGAAACCGTTTCCCTATTCCCCGTACCCCCCTTCCTCCTCCAGAGGAAGATAAAAATAGTGCAAGCGACGCCGCGTTAACGCCTCGATACGAATCCGTGTGAAAACCGACGGCTCGCAAACGACGGCTGTCGATCCTCACTACAAGAAACGATCAAATAAGGCGGATATATAAGTGTCAGATAAAAGAAACGGAGAAAAACGTTCGCTTGTGAGCGTTAAAGGTGTTTAACTGCGTCGCTTCTCCTCCGCCGGCGACACTCTGGGGATTAGTTTTCAGATAGTTTGAGCCGGACGGCGCGAGCTGGCGTCTGCTCGGAAACACGTGACGAAATAAAACCGAATAAAAACGAGCGTCACTTTGGAGGAGACGACTGTGTGACAGATGTTCCTGGCGAAAACTGCAGGGTGCAGCACGCTGCGGCACGAATCCACCCCCTCCCTACCGATTCTGAGAACTATTCTGAGAACTAATCCGAGCCGACGGACGTTGTCCCACCTGTCCAAAGCTCGCCATGGTTTCCTGGGAGCCCTCCTGCTCTCCGGCTCGCCTCACGTCTTCCAGGGCGTAGACGGTCCCGTCGGCGTCCTGGACTCCCTCATCCTTCACCACCACCCCCTCTGCTCCTCCCAGCACCTGGAGAAGACAACCATCCGTTTCAGCTCCTTTTTATGTTTTATCGCGGCGGCGGAACTACGACGACAGTAACCGCGCGTCGCCGTAGCGACAACCCCCCTCCGGCGGGTGATAGTAAAGTTGAACGACCTACAGTGAACACGCAGAAGTCCATAAATCATCAAGAAGGCCGTGATTGGCGAAGTTAAGACGAGCGCTGCCCTCTCGCTGAAACATTTCAGCGAGCTGCGCCAATGCAGCGCGAGAAACGGGGATGGAAGCAGAAGAAAAGAAAAAAAAAATCCAAAGCGATGCAGCTCCGCATGCCTGAAAGCGGTAACCATGGCAACCCCTCCCTCCCTCCATCCTTGCTCTACCTGGAGCCGGAGCGGCTGCCTCTGCTTGCGGCTGTGGCTCGCCCCCCTGTCTCGGTCGGCGTCTCTGCCGCGCTCCCGCCCGTCGCCGCCGCCGTCCTCCTCCTCGCTGTAGCGGTCCATCCCCACCAGGTCGTCCGACAGGTCGGCGGCGTTGCCGCGGAGACTGTCCCTGCCGATGCTGTCCACGCTGCCCACGCCGGAGCTGCAGCCCGCCGAGAGGCTGCCCGTGCTGCCGGCGCCGTTGGCGGTCTGCGCCAGCAGGTCGCGGAGCTTGTACCTGACGTCCTGAGTGCAGCTGGGGCTCTGCTTCAAGAGGATGGCGCCGGAGCCCAACCCGTCGCCGCCACCGCCTCCTCCGCCGCACATCGATCCAGCTCCCATGTCGCCCAGCGTCATCAGGCTCACCGTGTTAGCTTGCTCCATCGGGCCGGGGCCGCCATCGCCGACGCCCGCCATCCCACCGCTCATGTTGCCGCCGCCACATTCCGTCATGAAGTTGGAGAAGTTGGCGTAACCTCCGCCGCCGCCGCCGCTGACGGAGCAACTCCCGCTCCCGCTCCTATCCGCCCCTTTCCCATCGCCGCGTTCTTCCTGCTTCGGGAGGACGCCTCCCAGCATGCCTCGCCCGGCTGCCGCCGCAGCGGCCGCCGCAGCCGCCGCCCCCGCCGCAGCCGCCTTCCTCTGCGAGATGATCTGCGTGCACTCGTCGATCACTGTCTTGATCTGCAGGATGCTGGCGGCGGTGAGGATGCACAGCGCCTGCGACTGCAGCACCACCAGCGAGCCGCTGTACATGAAGTCCACCAGCTGCTTCACCGTTTCCGCGGGAACCAGCGGCGGGACGGAGATCTCCGAGTGGCCCAGCAGCAGCTTGTCCTGGAAGAAGGGGCTCCCGGCCGCAAGGACGCAGGCGTGGGCGCGCAGCGAGGCGTCGTGGATCCGCACCGTCACGTCGCAGAAGAGGCCCTCGCGCCGCTGCGTGCGCAGCGCCTCCAGCACCGATTGGCTGGAGTTGTGCAGGTGGATGTAGTGGACGGTCTCTGTGCCCGGCGCCATGGCGGGGGGCGGGGAGTCACTGGGGATGGGGTGTGAGTGGGAGTGGGGGTGAGGGTGGGGGAGAGGGGGGAGGTGTCTGGGGTTTTGCGTCAGCTTGAGGGACGAGGAGGGCCAGGAGGGAAACGGGTACAGCGCATGGGCCACGGCGGGTCCACGTCCCCCCAAAACCCCCCTTCAGGCGGTCATGGGTTCAGACGGGTAAGGTTCCCAGAAATGGATGCGGTGCTTGAGGTTCACCTGGAGACAAACCCTGTGGATGGAAGTGGGATGAAAGGGTTAAAACTGATGCGATGGAAACGGGCTGCGTTCACATAACGTCTTGGAAATGGGACGTGAACCCGAAGAATCTCGTAACAGCAAAGAATCAGTCAATAAATTGATTATCTTGATCAATAAAAACACGTGTTAACAAATCCATCAATACCTTTGATGACTCAACTTGTTGATCGATCAGTTAGTTGCCGCCCCCCCCCCCCCTTTTTTTTTTCTAAGCACAATAAACCGAGTCGCGTGCCTCGGCTGCAAACACCTTGATGACACAGACGAGGTCACGTGACTCCTCGGGTCGCGTTAACTTGGCTGCTCAGCTCCGTGGGTGGCAGCTAACGAACATTTTTTTTAAAAGGAAAAAAAAAACAAAAAAAACAAAAAAAGCGGCTGTCGCGCGGTAAAAAAATAAAAAATAAAGGCGCGTGACCGACCGTAAAAAAAAAATCTCCCAACGTCACGTTTGACTGGATCAAACGGTTTCAGTTGAAGCCGTTAAACGGCTCAACCGACGGGTTAACGAAGGACTAGCTAGCCCGCGTTAAGCTAGCGTTAGCTGTTGACGTTAGCCGCGCCGCCGCTACGCGGAAATCTGCGCGAAAACGCGAGCGTTTGCACGCGAAAAACGAACCTCGCAGTCTCTTGAACGCGAAAGTTGACATTTAAATAAAAAACAAACAAACAACAAATCGATTTGTTCACGTTTTTAGCGTTAAAGCGGCTGTTTCCAACTCGCCCCCACGATCCAAGATCGGCGCTAACCTAGCTAGTTAGCTAGCTAGCCAGCTAGCGCAAAAAAAAAAAAAAGGGTAAGACAGCTAGTAAAGCTAGCATGCCAGCTAACGCGCTGCTATTATTTTGCGCACACGAGCATTTTGACGCAAAACCAGCTTGATGTTTCCGTGTTTTTGCGTGTCCGTGGGTCGTGCCGCCCTACCTGCGGTGTGCGGTGGCGGTGCGGCGGCTTCGGATCGCGGGCAGATGGCTGCAGCAGGAAGCCCGGAGCGGAGCGGAGCGGAGCGGAGCGGAGCGGAACGCACCCAACCCGGTGAGAGCTGGAGACAAACACATCCAAACAAACACACACGGCCTGGCACACACACACACACACACACACAAAAAGGGACGGGGAGGAAATTCTGCTGCACGGATCTGCTAAAGCGTCCGCATTTTTAAAAAAAAATCTACTGCAACCGCAGTTTCATACATAAACACAGTCAGAAAAAGAAACTACAAATTGCCCCCCCCCCTCCTCCGCACATGTGTGCACGCATGACATGAACGCACACACACCTGGACGCACCTGGATGTGCACAAAAAAACAAAAAGGTGGCTCATGCATGAGTCCATAATAATAATAATAATATATCATCAGCATAAAGGAGTTGGAGACACAGATGATTTAACAAGGATTCACAGTCAGTGGTGGTCCCACACTCAAAGGGGGCCCGGGGGCCCCACTGTGTGGTTTAACCCCCCCACCCCCACCACACCTATAATGACTCATTTATGTTCCCTCTATGTAAAAAGTTAATATCTTCACAATGCATCCAAGCCCTCCTTTATGACAGATATTAATAAAATACGCTCCGGCTGTTCTTTCAGCAGGGTTCCGAACACTTTCGCGGTTTTTATTCTCCCCTGACGTCGGGTCGATGTTCATGCGAAGTCGTATTTGCACAGCAATTAGATTGTGTTCAAACGCACGCCTGACACACAGGATGTGTGAGTGTGTATTCAAGCGCTAAACAAGCAGCAGCAGCAGCAGCAGCAGCGCGGCGACTTATCGTCTTTGTGACGTTGTTTTTGTCGTTTGGCAGGTTCCAGCGGTGGAACATCAGTAGCACCAAAGATGTGAGGCGTTCACACATATGCTAGTGAGAATCATAAAAACATGCTCAGATTAAAATAATAGTTGATTCTAAATAATATCTATAGTCATAAAAGATAAATAATAAGAGCGTCTTAGAAAGAACTTGACTGTAAAGTGTGACTGCTTACACTCACCTGAATATTAAGGTCAGGTAATAGTCCATACTTTAGCATAATAATATTCACCCACAACATTTTGCTTTTCAATGTGAGAAAATGCCCTTTAACTGCCACTAATGATGAAAATGACGTTAGGCTTTATTATAGATGAATCACTATGGCTGTCCTTCCACTCAACTCATAATGTACGACCTGGATGGACCATTCTAGCCCTCTATATGACACCTACAGACCTGCAAATGATTGCTAACGTGTTTAATTAGGTATTCCACTCTGCATTCCATCATAAGACGTGTGAAATAACTGCTGATAATTGCAGTTAAAAGGGTTTAATGGCTGTAATTGAAGGCATTATGTAGTAATTATAGTCCTATCATAATGTGGTATAAATGCCCCATAATGCACTGCACGTGTAGTCTGCGTTGGCTGCGTCTTCATCCGCAGCGACACGGTTTTAAGAAACAGACAAGGCGGATGGACTCCACATCAAAATATAATTTAATGAATTCACTTTTTCACTGTTGTCCATCACAAATCTATAACCATGTATAAAGAAAAAGGAAGATCCTCCGTCTTCTGGTAAGGCATGCAGTCTCCACAGAGCTTTTTGGACATTGAAAGCTAACAGGTCGCTAACAGCAGGACACACCGACACGCACACGTTTACGCACGGAAGCGCTCATGGGGACCTGCTGGGTTTGAAAACGATAATTCTCTGTACGTATGATGAGTGGAAGTGAGATTCATCACAACACCAAAAGATGTCAAGCGGTTCACAGATAGCAACATGGTAATGCTAACCAAGTCCCCTCTGGCACTGTGGCGCCCTCTTTCTGCTGGGGGGAGGAAATGTTTGACGGTGTAGCGATGACGCGGGATTACATCGACGGTTACACGGCAGGGGGGTTAATAGCGGTGAGGATTGTTTTGGAACAGCCGTGACTCTCGCGTTCGACCCGATGCAGCAAGTGGCGTGTCATCGTTTTAACACCGCCGCCATCGTAACGCTCGTATAAAAAGTGCAGACATTTTGTTGTATCTATGGTGCAAAATTCTAACAGACCCTCTGGGATTCAGCGAGGCCTCGGCTATATAAATACAACTATATATTTGCCTCCATATAAAAATAAAAGTAGCAATACACAAATATTGCACACCTAAGGAGTGAAATTTGTTAGATTCCTGACGAACTACTGAGGAAAATGTACAAACGTGGAACTTATGATCCTTCCAGTGCATAAATAAATATTTTGTTATTTCGTTGTGGTTGCCGAAGTAGGTAAATGTCTCTCTTCCTATGTGTGTGAGTGTGTGTGTGGAGGGGGTGTGGCCAGGTGGGGCAGAGGTGGAGTCACGGCTGCCAAGTAGGCATGGTGGAGTTGAGCTGTGCAGTGGATGGAGCAGCAGGTAGCTCTTGCAGACTGGATGGGCCAGGTGGGTGGGTGGTGGTGGGGGTCCTCAGGCCTGTTGCCCCTCCTGTTGCCTCTGGCGGCAGCCCACTGCCGTGATGAGGGCGGCGCCCTTACCGCTGCCGTCCTCCGAGAGCAGGAAGTTCACGTTGCATTTGGGCGCCAACTCCTTCACCGTCTGCTGGAAGATCCGAGAAAAGCTGGGGGGACGGGGGGCAGGAAGCGTTGGTCAATAAAAAATCATAACCTGGCCAATGCGGTTTGGGCGGTGACTTACTGGGGGTGGAGTTTGTAGAGCGTGCCGTCCACGCCCACGGTGATATCCAGGTGGTCCAGCGCTCGGTTCTCGCGGATCTTGTCCACCACCGCCGCCATGCCGGCGCCGCAGATCTGGGCGGCGCGGCGCGACACGGTGCCGCACACCTCCTTGACGATGATGCTGTCGTCACAGGTGCTGTCGAGTCCCAGCTGCTGCAGGATGGCCCTGACCTGCAGCAGCGCCAGACGGTCGCTGCAGAGCAGGAGGTCAGAGGTCAGCCAAACAGCAGGAGGGTCACCGGATACCTCACAGCTGCTCCCAGAGGCTAAGCTAGGCTTTAGCAGTGGGCGGGGTCACGTCATGCTTAATGCCACGTTTTCCATGAGTATATATGCTCAAGACTGTTTTTATGCATGCATGTCTATATATAGCCACAAACTACAAGTTTAATTATATGTTATATTTTATAGTGTTTCAGTTCCCTTCTTGCTTCAGGCAGCCGCCAATTTCCATTCATTTCACTACAGTATGAAAATGAGGTCCAGGAATAATTCATGGAAATCATGTTTGCTGCACAAATAATAAAAAAAGATTTTCTATGCTTAATCTTTTTTTTAATGTTATTTATTTTTCATACTGCTCGAAAGAAATTACTCTCCTCCGCTGACGTGAAATGTGTTCATCATTTTGAAGAGGATTAAACCTGTACCTGAGTAAAAAGTGACTCCCTCACCTCTCTATCTGGGACAGGAACTTGGTCTCAAAGATGCCCCTGGTCTTCAGGGTCTCAGAGATCTGTCCTCGGAAGAGGAAGCCTCGCTTGGTCAGATCGATGAGAATCTGCCTGACGATCTCGCCGAGGTACATCCCACTGCACATCTTCTCATATCTGACATGTAGAACGAGACAAATCACAACAGGAGCAAGACAAAAAAATGGGTGGGCAGGAGATCGCATTGAGAGTAGATCACCGTCAGACAGTACTATTGGACAGTAGATCACTATTGGACAGTAGATCACTATTGGACAGTAGATCACTATTGGACAGTAGATCACTATTGGACAGTGTTTGTACCTTTGTTTGCCTTCGTTGAGCGAGTTCTCGTCCACGGCCTGGTCGTACTTCGTCCGGATGTCGTCTAGACAGCCGTTGTCTCCGAACGCTCCCCACTCCATGTTGACGCACATGCGTCCCTGGTTTCCGTCCACGATCTCGATGTTCTTCACCTCCTCCATATAACAGGCGTTGCTGCCAGTTCCTGAGAGGACACAGGGTCGCATCCCATCAGCGCCCAAACACCTGAACTGTACTCCTTAATAATAAAATTGAACACCTCCCCCAAAAAAGATGTTTCACGCGTTATATTCATGTTCCTATGCAGAGACAGAGCTGCTGCAGCATCTAGGTAGAGCTGATGTATAATCATGAGCTGAGGTATGATCTGTATGGGATCCTTTTATGTTGTTCAGTTTGTTTGTCTTCATAAAAAACTCTCCGTCTGTTCTTGCGTTAAGCAGGACGCCGCAACGCTACTTTGATGTGAAGCTCTAGAAACGTACGCCTGCCTGGTAATGAGTCCAAAATGAATTATAATGACTATAAGGAAGATATGCTACCATCTGGATCAGAAAGTCGGACCATCGTTATAAAAAAAAAAAAGATAAATAAGTAAATATTTGTTGGGTGTAGATTAGATCGGACAAGGGTCACGTGTCTCTAGGGTTGGACTCACCCGCTATCAGCCCCACCTCACATGTGGGCTCCTCATAGGCGCAGGTCATCATCGTCCCCACCGTGTCGTTCACTATGGCAACCACGTCCAGCTCAAACTCCTGCCGGCACAAACAGCAGGATGAGAAACGACGCGACAAAACCGACGAACGATCCGGAACACAACCCTCACAAAAATCCAGACTCATGCTCAGAGTTAAAAATCCAACGGGTCGACGTTTGGAGTTAATGCTTTCACCAAAACCAGCTAAGATGTTTTACTAGCGACAACTTTCTGTGTTAGTGTCCTGAAAGAACGACACACAACACATGATGCTGTGCATTCTGAGTCCTAGAAGATCATCCCTGTTCCTGCGTTTGAACCCTCACACTTCAGACACACAACATCTGACAGCAGGCGCTAGAACATGCTACACCAGAACCACACACTGCTACAGTTCTGCACGGGTTTACCTGCCAGGTAAGGGCTTATAGTCTCTTAATACTTACTGGATCCTCCATCTAGAAGGGTGAGACCAGTTTGAGAAGCTCAAAAGTGATTAGTGAATCAAAATGTTCATCATGAGCGCTAAGCCCAAGGTTTAGCATTAGCGGTGGGGGTTAAGGGTCTTGGAGCTGGCAGCAAGCTCAGATCAGGTAAACAGAAAATTATGTTTGTTATATTATTTCCAGCTCTATCCTATTAAAGTGATGAATTTAATTGACATACTTTGTCTCATGCAGGAACTATTTTTGCCGTTTCCGTAGATGAGGGTTAAAAGACGATGTGCGTCAGCTGCTCTTAGAGGAACATGTAGCAACAATTTGAGCAACAAACTGGACAAATTTGCTAATTCACAGGATGTGCATTGGCCCGAAGGATGCTTTAATAAATCTTTTTAAGTTCTCGACAACTTATTACAAACCAAAACTGCACTCGTGCATCTGCAAAGCAATTTTTTAAGCTAGCAGGAAGATGGTAGGGATTAATTTAAATGGTTGAAATACAAATAAAGATGAAGTTCTGCACAGCTGTTGATGATCAGATGCTCTTTGCGTGATTACCTCTTTCCTCTTGATCGCGTCCCGAAGAAGCTCCACCACATCCTCACCCTCGCAGTCGGTGGCCTTGAAGCCTTTGGTCCAGGTTACCAGGATGCCCTGCAGAGCACAGAAAGCTTCAACCATAATACTCTTTCCTAGTCCAAGAGGCTAGAGCCACCTGGTGGCAGTTCTTCAAGTTAAACATGGATTCCACTTCCTGTTCTACCAAAGGAGTTGCACTAGTTTCGAGATTAGCGGTGTGGAGCTTACCGCGTCCAGGCTGGTCTGATGGCAAGGGAAGGAGAAGGTGAAGCCCAGCGGCAGGCGGGCGCTTTTCATGCCCATGTAGTCCAGGAAGTCGGAGATGCAGTGGACGATGTGGTCGAAGAGCTGGAAGGAGACGCGTGTTTAGACGGGTTCTGGTTCTGTCACCAACACGGAAAGACATCAGCCAATTGAGTTTGATCCATCACCTCTTCCCCAGTACCCTGCATGACCTCGATAGGAATGGCGTAGATTTTGTTGTGCATCTCGACCGACCGCTTCTTCCCGCTGCGGATCTTGACCAGGAGCACACGGAAGTTCGTCCCCCCGAGATCCAGAGCGAGAAAATCTCCATTTTCTGTTTTAGAAGAATGGCTTGGTTAGCCTAATAAACAGCTAAATGCTAACAGCAGCCGTTTAAAGGGCTGGAACATCTTAAAACAGTAATCCCAACCAGTAGTGGTCTGTGGGTCAGTCGGTACCAGTCCATAGGTCAGGGGTACTGGTCTGTGGGTCAGTTGGTATGGGCCCGTGGGTCAGTTGGTACTAGGTCACCCAGATTTGTCTCTTTTTTTCTCACCTGTCCCATCCGGTGTACTTCGGACAAACGTGGGCAGCATCTTGACGGTGGCCTCGTCGTGGCTGCTCTTCTTGAGGCCTCTCTCGATCTCCTGCCTCATGCGTTTCTTCACCTCCAACAGCTGAGCTTTGTTCAGCCGGAACTCCGCCAACGTCTGCTGGATTTGACGCGACTGCTCTGTCAGGCGGTACGCCACCGCCGTCACCATGGCCGCACCTTTGGCGCTCCCGCTCTCCGATAGCAAGAAGCGGACGTCCGAGTCCGGGACCAGGCGGCGCACAGTCTTGTGCAGACGGCGGGCGTACCTGTCCAGAACGCAAAGGAAGGACATGTGTCATGTCTTTCCTTAACAAGCCCCTCCCCTCTGCCCCGCCCCTTCTTTTAAAGGTTTACTCACTGGGGGTGCATCTTGTAGAGAGACCCGTCGATGCCCACAGTAGTGCGGAGGCGCGCCACTCCTTTGTTTTCCTTCAGACGGGACAGGATGGCGCCCAACGTGGCTGAGATCAGATTGGCCGAGCGGAAGGATACGATGGTGCAGACGTGTTGCACGGCCAGGCAGTCTTCGTCCGATGGCTCCACCCCAAGCCGCGTCAGGATCTCCATGCATTTCTTCAGTCCTTCTTTAGTCCTGTAAAGACAAGTCAACACGCTCCCAGCGCTCGTCCGGATGTTTTCGCTCAGTGATGGTGTTTTTTTCTCCACACTCACTTTTCGATGGCTGAAACATGTTTGGTCTCAATCTTTCCTCGCGTCAGGAGCTCGGGGGTTATCCGCCCCTCGAACAGAAGCCCCTCTTTGGCCATCTTGACCAGGATGAGTCGAACCAACTCGCCCATGTACATCCCGCTGGCCATCTTCTCAAACCTGCAGAGACGACGACGAGTCATGGATACGACGACCCACAGAATTCTTGAGGTCAAAGTTTTCCCCATTTGGACGAATCAGATGTCTTACAGCTGTTTTCCCGGGTTTAAGGAGCCCCTGTCGATCTCGCGGTCGAACTCTGTGCGGATGTCCTCTATGGAGCCGTTGTCCCCGAAAGCGCCCCACTCCGTGTTGATGCACATCCGCCCTTCGTCTCCCTCCACCAGGTCGATGTGGCGCATTTCCTCCATGTAGCAGGCATTAGTTCCGGTTCCTGAAGGGAAGCAAGTACGACTGTGCTCATGCTGACGTGTAGCAAGCACGCTAACGTGGAGACGCTTCACGTCGTTTGTCGTGGCGAGTTTTTACCTATGATGATGCCCACTTCACAGCGCTGGTCGTCAAATCCACAGGTCATCATGGTGCCAACCGTGTCATTCACTACCGCCATGATGTCGGCTTCGTAGTCCTAAAAGAACCAAATTACAAGAGAACCTTGAGATTGTTGTGTTGGGGTGGGGGGGCCAGGAAAAGAGATATGGATCTCTGAACAGACTCATCCACAGAGTGGGCTCAGTGGTCGGGCTGAGCCTGGACTCTGTGGATATGCTTCTGGAGAGCAGGACCATGTCTTAAGTTAAGGCTATCATGAACAACACCAGCCACCGCCTACACACCACCTTCTCCCAGCAGAGAAGCACCTTCAGCGGCAGACTGCTGTCACACAGCGCCTATCTATCTATCTATCTATCTATCTATCTATCTATCTATCTATCTATCTATCTATCTATCTATCTATCTATCTATCTATCTATCTATCTATCTATCTATCTATCTATCTATCTATCTATCTATCTACAAGTTCAATTTGTTATGTCACTGAACTGGTTAGTCAAATAACATTTAAAATAACTAAAATCATTTAAATCCAGTCCAGCCTGTATAAAGTCCCCAAACCCCCTAAATGACAAAAAAACAACAACATATTTTTATCAACCAAAAGACATGCAGACTTTACCTGTGAATAATTAATTATATATAAGTTACGTAAACAATGATAAAGAATGAAAAGAAACGCAAAAGTCAGGAGAACACACGAGCTACGTCTTTACTTCACCAACGAGAAGGAGATCCGGTCTCACTGATGTTGTATCCATCCACCAACGAGAGGTGGTGTCCTGAAGCGTGACTTGTATGTCGGACTTTTGCTCGTATGTCAAACAAACATATGGACAGAGCGACTACTCGTATCTCAAACAACTCGTATCTCGAGGTACTAGTGTATACTTTAAAGGAATGAAAATTCAAAAAGTCCAGAGACTTGAAAGCCAGTCTCAACCGCATTCCATCACTCTAGTATCATTGTTATCTCGACCCTTCAGCTCTTCAGACTCACCCCTCGTTTCTTGATGGCCTTATTCAGAAGCTGCACGACGTCCATCCCTTCCACTCCGCTGGCTTTGAACTTCTTTGACCAGGACAGTAAGACCGCCTGGACAACAGACAACATTCACACATTTTACATCTCCAAGAACATCCCGTACCAACTTTGTGACTTTTCGGTAGGACACATTAAAGGTCAAGGTAAAAGACTCACCTCATCCAGTTTGGTTTGGGCGCAGGGGAAGGAGAACGTAAATCCAACAGGAAGTCTTTTATCCTTGATTTTTTGTTTCTCCATGAAGTCTCCCAGACATTCTGCTACGTGGTCGAAGAGCTGCAGACAGAAGATATGAGTAATGAGACACCAAAAACCACTTCCTGTACAGTCAATAACCAGAATCTAGTGCTGATTGAAGCTAGCTGTGCTAACATGCGTCAACATATTTAGAAGTTCAGAGTCATTTAGAGAACAAAGTCTCATTGGTGGGTTTGGTTGTGACGAGGGTGGGTCTGTTTTGTGTTTTCCTTGCTTTTACTTGACCACATCACTCTCCATTGAGCGTGCTTGTTAACAAAGCGTCTCGGGTGGCGCGTCGCTTCGTGCGCCAGCTGTCTCCTCCACATTTCATTAAGCAGCATCTGTCTCTGATCAAATCGCCTCGCCTCGGACGCTCGCCTGTGTTTTGGTTATCGTGTTACGCCTCGACTGCCAGCTGTTCCCCTTGGGTTCAGGGGAGGCCGGCCTCCTTGCTCTGGGCAGCATGGAGCTCGGTTTACACTCCGGTCCGCCTCCTGAGGTCATCAAACCCAGCTAACCTTTTAAAGGCTGACCACAACATGTAAATAAAGGCGGCGTGTTTGTTTACCTGCGTTCCGCTGCCATGGATGATGTCATCAGGCGTGTCGTACACCTGGCTCTCCATCTGAACCGGCTGCTTCTTGTCCCGGGTCACCTTCACGCGAAGGATCCGGAAGTTTGACCCGCCGAGATCCAGAGCGATGAAGTCGCCCTTTTCTGTCAGGACGAGGACACGGATTATTAGAATAAATCTGATCCAAGCCAATGTTTTTATATCACCATGGCAACCAGGTGGGGTTCAATTTCCATGTTGTGTTTTTTTCTTTACTGGAAAGGATGTCTTAAACCCTTTTTGAGTTAAATTATGTCAGATTCAACACAGAAATAAAAGCAATAAATCACAAGTAAACAAACAAAACGATAATGAGAAACTAAAATATCGGAGAAGATATATAAAATAATAGATGAATGTTGTGTAAAGAAGCAACACTAAGGTGCCACTAGAGGGGCGCCATTTTCACACCATGTATTTTAAAAGGAAAGCTGTCATGTAATTGGAAATAGATTAAAAATAATAAAGTCTGAGCGTCTCGTGCACAAACAAGAGTTAGAAAATGTTGTTTTATTTTCTGCTGGAGCAGCCTAAGCGTGTTGCTGCTACTTCCTGTTTGTCCTTCCATTGATCATTGATGGGATTAATGGAGCAATCAGACATGCAGAAATCTCTCTGATAAATCTATATCCATTTAGAAACAGACATCAAACACAAACTGCATCCTGTGTCTCCATCTTTGAACACTGAGGCTGAGTGTCACGCCTTTCAAACGATGGACTCTTATTTTGAAAGTCCGGATGACCTTCCTGTTAAGAGGGAACATCCAGGACAAAAACCGCGTGACTCCTTTTGTCTCTGGAATGAGACGGGACGACTGGACGTGTTGCTGATCATGTGATCATTCTATAACGTTAAAAGTTCATCCTATCAGCTGCTACTTCTTGTTCGTGACAGTTTCAGATTTAACACCATCCAGCTGAGGGTTAAAATAACAGACTGGTGATTTATATTTTCTC
This sequence comes from Antennarius striatus, assembly GCF_040054535.1. Lineage (NCBI taxonomy): Eukaryota > Metazoa > Chordata > Actinopteri > Lophiiformes > Antennariidae > Antennarius > Antennarius striatus. Next base: position 1,897,762 of record NC_090783.1, read on the forward strand.
GTTTCCTTGGTTACATGTTGATCTTAGGCTCATTCTGATGTTTGGTTTTCTTACTATTCAAAGTTTTTGTCGGTGTTGTCACAGATGACCTCTGGGGTCGGAACGGAGTTTACGGATGTCTTTCCAGCTGGGAAACTGGGATTATTACGTTTGAGTAATACCTTTCAGTCTAATCCACACGGGAAAGTTTAATCTGATTTAATCTCATTTTCCACTCTTAATATTAGATTAATTTTTCCCGAAACCACCCCCCAACAGGGAGAAGTTATCTCCCGCCCGCCGTATCTGTCGCTGCTGATTAGTCTCTGAACGTTTATCAGGTTTACCCAGCTTTACCTCTGACCTTTGCTTGACCTCTGTGAGCTCCTGTTTGTCGTTGAAACCGGAGGCTATTTATGGCGTGAGAGAGGCTGGCTGGCCCCGCCCACCTGTGGCAGCCCCAGTTTGGACCAGGCGTTTGGTGTTATTTTTGTCTGCTGGTGTTCTTTAGCAACGATGACAACAAGGAGGAAGTGATTTAATACACTACCTCTCCTTTACCAGAGAGGTAGTGTATTAAAATAATTCTGGTTTGATTAACTTCATGATAAAGAATTGAGTTTTATTCTAACAACCAATAATATGTAGATGATAAAGCTTTAATTTGCTTTTTATGAGCCTGTTTTTTTTCTTTATAAATGTCTATACAGATTTTCAAAACAACATATTTTGGAACTCTGATATTTCCTTTAAATATATCCAAAAATACCACAAATTTTACCCCCTGTTTGTAGCTTAAATTCCTTATCTGTAGGATTTAAGGGATTCATGTACATAAATTTAAATTTATGTACATGCCTGCATAATCACCAACCTCACAATCAGGCTTGATTATGTCCTTTTGTTTGGAGTCAGCCATTTTTCTACAGTAGCCCATAATGGACAAAACAAAAAACAAGTTTTTTCTTCAACATGTAGTTTTAGACTCGGCCACTAGATGTCGCTAAAGCTCAAACAACTGACGTTAAAATGACATCACAGCTCTTTTAAGTCACGGAATGCTAGTTTAGTTAGAGATAAATGTTCTCACAGTCATGATCATGTGATGCGGGTAGCATGCTAATCATCGCTAACATCACGGAAGAAGATTTGGAATGGGTTGATCGATTATATCAATCTTTATATAAATTCCGGAAGTTCAAACTTTAAAGTTTGTTTCCAGGTTGTTTGGGACTTGAACCCAAACTGATTCTGGATCCGGACACCAGGACAAAGGCCTGGACACGTTCCCACATCAGCACATTGTTTGTGGACACACAGAAACAGGATCCGTCGGGCGGCGCCTCCAACGCCGATGGCCTGATAACACCAACACAAGAACACCCGGCAGAGCAGTGGTCACATGACTCTTAAAGGTACAGAGACCAGCATAGACGGCTTGTTTGTTTGTTTGTTTGTTTGTTTGTTTGTTTGTTTGTTAGTGCTTGAGTGATGATGTAAACATAATAAAGTCCTGACTCCAAGTGCTCCTCTGACAGACTCCCATGTTCTATGTTCTATGTTCCACCTGGATATTACAAACTATTTCAAAGGTCATGTTTTTAAGTTTGTTTTTCATGTGATGATTTTTCTTGTCTACTAATCCCCACATTTTGCTCTCTTCTTCATCATCACGCTGAAGAACCTTCGATTGAACCCTACCTGAGCCGTCGGGGATGGACCTGACGAAGGTGGGCAGCATCTTGATGGTGGCGGTGGGGTTGGTGTCCCGGCTCAGCCCGTTGTCCATCTCCCTGCGGAACCGGTTCATGATGTCCTTCAGGGTGTCGTCCGAGAAACGCATGGAGTAGAGGTACTTATCGATCTGAGGAAGGGGAGGCGCGGCGCGTTAGACGGAACAGCTTTGACGTGGCACCCACAGAAACAGGGGCTTTTTCTGTCCTGACGTGAACCCTGGAACAGGCCATGAAGCGTCCTGACATGACCGTCTTCACCTCCACCTGTTCACCCTCCTCCTCCTCTTCCTCCTCGGCTTATTTGACCAACATGAGATGTGAGATGCGGGTGGGGGGGGGGGGTGGGAGGTGGTAGGGGTCAGCTTCTGACCTCTGAGGCTGAAAAAAAGTCAATAAACTGATTGATTGAACACAACGGGCCTCATTGTGAGGGAATCCGACCTGCAGAAGAACATTTAAGCCCACAGACGTCTTTTTATGCGTTTAAATATTTGCCCTGGTTCCGAATGGAACTTCCTGTGTTTGCTTACGGCGAGAACGACGACAAAGAGTGTGTGTCGCTGGAAACGACCTCGACGACTTGACTCCGTTTAATGAGTGTATGTGTCCCCGTCAATGGGAGTGTGTCCCTGTTATTACACAATCACACACTCGTCACGCATCCGTTTGTCATCAGGCTACATGTGGCTACGCTATTATTAGCCTTTCATGGAGGGATGCGGTCAGAGGTGGAGTATCGACGGTGGGTTCCATTCTGCGTTCTGAGCAGACAGGAATGGTTCCAGGCGGGGGGGGTAGCGTTCCTCCTAGCGCCATGATTCCCATAGAAGAGGAAATAAAGCCTCGAGTGTCAGGAGGTTTACGATCGCTCCTGAACGCATCGGTGCAAAATCCCGCAGGTGGTTTTTTTTTTTTTACTCGCATGACCCTAAGCAACCAATCAGTTATTAGCAATTAGCGTCGCTTTTGTGGTTGGTCGTTGCACAATGACATCACTGGTGACACGGTACGTGTCCTCATCTGTCACCCTGTCTGTCTGTCGTCCCATCGGGGGACGGTTTCCACGGAAACCGAGATGGGGCCCTGGTTGAGGCTCAGGTTTCACTGATGGCTTCTCCTGATTGGATGATGAGGATGAAGAACCGAGATGGACCAGGAGGATGACGAAGAAGATGAGGAAGAGGAAGACGAGACCGTCAACCCCCTCGTGGACACCTGTCTGCTTCCGACGCCATGGCAACAGACTGTCTGCATCTCCTCATCACTATCCAGGACGTCCAAATGGACCCCCACCCCTCCTAGCAAATCCACACCGATTCCATCATGGCCTCCGTCCCCCCCCCTGATTCCCAAATTCTGCCCCCCCTGTTACACCCCGCTGCCGCCATGCAGCCTCCGCTAACCGGCGTCCACGCCACTGTCACGCTACACAACTCCCCTGGAGGACCCCCATCGGAACCCCCGGTTTCTGGATGGAGGGGTGGAGGTGTGTGTGTTGGGGGGGGGGGGGGGTCTCACTCACCTTTTTGAGTTGATCATCCTTCAACTCTGTGAAGAAGTAGGCCAGAAGCTGGGCCGCTATCATCCTGCCTGCACGTCCGCCAGGAGCTGTCAGCAAACTGATCCGAGAGTCGTGAGGGAGGGGAGGGAAGGTCGGTGTCTCCGGTTCCCCCCGAGCTGATCCGCCTTGATCCCGAGGAAGAGGAGGAGGAGGAGGAAGGCCGAGCTGAAGGCCGAGGAAAAAAGGCAAGGTTACCGGGAGGATCTGTGTGGAAGAGGAGTGCAGCAGCAGCCGTGCCTGCTAGTCTGCGACGCTCACACACACCAGAACACACAACCAACCACACAGAGGCCGGGCTTGGCCCTGTCTCCGCCCCCTAACCCCCCCCCCCCCCCTCTGAGCCGCTAGCCCCCCCCCCTTTCCCCATTAGCTCTCAGGAGATGCAGCAGCTCTGCACCGGAATGGTGGCTCCTCTACGCCCTACCCCCACTGCGCTCTGATTGGCCGAGCTGGGGGAAGAAAGGAGGAAGTGGAAGATGAGGGAGGGAGGAGGGAGGAGGCGGGAGGAGGGGGGGTTCTCCTTCAACAGCGAGAGAGAAAGAGGAGAAGAGAGGAGGGAGGGGGGGAGCAGGAAGCCGCCTCACTCTTTAGCCCCCCGCCCCCCCTTTCTCTGGCACGTTTTGCACGCCTCCATGTCGCCCTGCGGTTTGACGTGCAGAGGGGCACATGATGATGTCATCACCCCCCCACCCCCATTCTCCCCCCGCCCCTTCGTGCTGCATCACTCAGCATCAGCTACATGCTAACCACACATGCTAGCTCCAGCCGGAGCCTCCCTGTGACATCACACAACCTGTTGACCTTGTGACATTTTTCTCGGTGACTTTTTTTTGTTTCCCGCCGCTGGGCGGCATGTTGCCATGGGAACAACTCCTCAGGAACGTACCTTGAGGTAAACATTAAAGGATTTGCATCCGAGCAGCGGCACAAACGCTGCTCTTTGTTGGTGAATAATTAAAGGAAAAGAAAGCTTGTCTGAATCCAACCTGGACGCTAACGCTAGCGCTAACAGGAAGTGCAAACGCTTTAGCTTTAGCTTTAGCTTGGCTCAGAATGCTTGGGTGCTGCGAGGAACACTTCCTGGGAATAATCTGGGAAAAGTGTTGATAATATTCCCTCTTTTTTTAACCCTGAAGGACACAACATGGTTGCTGATGCAGCAAATAACAGCTTAGCTTTCCAGTCAGAGATGAACCCCCCCCCCACCCACAGCCTCCCCCACCCTCCCTGTTACGACACGTCCTCCCCCGTCTGCTGACTCAATGACCTCCTCCTGTCCCCCGCCTGAACACACAGCTGTGATTTAAGACTTCCCTCCTTTCATCCTTCATTCCCTGTCCTTCCCATAATCCCCTTCTCTGTCCCCCCACGCCCCCCATCCAGTCCTTTACCAGCTGCAGACACGAGTAGTTGAATGAAATGAATGGCTTCCCTGTCGTCCCCCCCCCATGTTCCCTCCCCTCCAGTGCCCATAAGAGTTGCTGTAGAGAGAGGAAGAGGAGGGCGTTCCGGGTGTCATGGCGGCTCCAGGGTGACCTTCAGGAACCAGGAACCCCGGAGCTTTGCTTTCATTGGCCAGTTCATGATGAAGGAAAGAAAAAGTTACATCAGGAGATGATTCCAGGACAAAGCCTGGAAAACCCCGCCCAGGATTCCTGATTTCCAACTTTATATTCCAGTGTCTCTGGAATGTTCTTGGGATGAAACAAGTGTCAGCAAGTTGTGATTTAAAAAAAAAATCTGCTTCATATTCATGATTTGGAACTCAGAGAGTTTTCAGCAGGCAGACGCTCCGACGCCCCACAGACGAGGTGAAGAGATCCCGTCATGCTCCAATAACCTCCTTTATTCGCACTACAAACACGTTCAGGGGCCACAGGCCGGAGGTGGAATCCAGGAGAGGGGCCCCAGAGACAGAGACGGGATAGAATACGGACCACTGATTCAGGAATCAGTGGTGTTTCTGCTAAATGACCTCCTCGTTTTTAAGTTATTAGTGTCTTGTCGTGTTGTCCAACAAACACCAGGGGGCGTCTTTTCCATTTAGAATCACTGTAAACACTTACAGATAATTCTAGGTGGTTTGTTTCCGCTGATGGAGGAGGTTCCTCATCAGTTCCTCAACCGACCAGAAGACTTTTCTGCTTCCGAAGCTTCGGCTCCTGTTTTCACGACAAACTTTCTCCTCTGCGTTTAGATAATTACAATAAATTAAATTCTGAAAATGCTGCAGTGTGCATGTTCGGCCAGCATGTGGCGGTGTTTCACATTGAAAATCCTCATCACAGGTTCATGGGCAGAGGACAAACAAACCTAGGGACTGTTTCACAACGCAGGTTTAGTTAAACCCTGGCTTTGTTTATCCTGAAGTGAGGGAAAACCAGGATTTCCGGTTTCACAAAGCGATGAAACTGAACCTCTGGGATTGTTACGATAATAACAAACTCTCTGGAGCTAACCTGGTCGGGAGCAGGGTTTACTCCAGAAACCCAGGGTTTCTGTGTGTGCAGCTACATGTAGATTGACTTTATTAGTCCCCCAAGGGGCAATTGACAGCACATAAAGCAGGATAGGTCTAAAATGTCAAACATGCAATGTAAACGTGAACAGTGTAAACATAAACAATAAACATAAGTAACAGTTTTAAAAAATAATATAAATATGAATACAATAATAAAAAATAAAAAATTTAAATAGAATGTTAAATAATAATTCAAAACCTAGTTATGGTGTGATGAGTCTTACCTGAGCAACAGACTGTAACGTGGTCAGTCACGTAAAGCTTTGCATTAATTGACTTGTCTCCATCCTCTAGCATGTCCACTACATCACTTGTGACTTTGATGTCTTTGAGTCTTTGATGGATTTTTTTGATGTCTTTGAGACTTTGATGGGTTTTTTTGCTGGGAGACAGGGGTTACCCGTGGTAACCGAGGCTGCTGACCTCTTGACACTGAACCGGGCCCCCACCTGGGCTCACTGCTGGACGAGAGGCTGGATGGAGACAGACATCTCCATGACCATGGAGACAGACATCTCCATGACCATGGAGATGAAAGCCCGTTCCCAGCGCTGGCGTCACCTCAGGATGACCCCTGAAAGGGCCTGTCATTGAATTGTGTTGTTTATCATACTATTGCCTCTATTAAAAGAGAATAATGTATTATGTGACTAAAACAGAGAAAATAAAACTTGGATTACCTAAAGACTGTTGTAAGCAGCACAATGCCACAGCTATTGATGTGAGAACTAAAGCAGTTTAGGCTATTATCAAGGAAACCATGCAAAACAAATGATTTCAGTTCTTATATAATATAGGTATACCCATGGGTGTGAATATTTTTCTCAACTGTTTTTTTTACGTGCATATGACAATTTACTCTTTTATTTAAATAACATTAAAAGGTTTAAATAGGTTCCATTATTTAACAGATGTTGATATAGATCATATGTTGCATGTTGCGCGTGTCATTATCAGAACTTAATATGTTGGCACACATTTTCAAGACTTTTTGTGACGTCACAAACGATCCGGTGATGTTAACCCTACTGGTCTTGGACTGGATCTGTGAGACGTTGAAGGTCATTTTGGGCCTTCCCTAAGTATTTCTTGAATACCTTTTAAATTCCAGATTTTGTGGTTTGAAAGGAGAACCAATCCACATTTTAAATTTTTAAAAAAGAATTATGTTCGTTTAATAGAGGAAGTTGTTGTTTTACAAACAGCAGAACCAGGGTTGACCTTTCCTACGACCCCTGAAGACACATGGAAGTCATCCGGACTATAATCACTGGTATCTTTTAGCATCTGATGATTATTAAACCCCCTCTTGGGAGGTTTTATTCAATTAGTGTGATTAAAAATAAGTGCCAGGGTCTTTGTACAGTAAGAGTCGTGGGTATTGCTGGATTAGAGGACTAGATGTTAAAAATAGCTTTACTGTCGCCACAAGTGTTCAGCCAAGGAGGACAGGACGCCTCCAGAATCCTAAAAAGGTCTCACTAGGCTGCCGGAGCTGGGAAACGATCCGAAAACGTCTCTTTGGCTCCGGAATATTTGTGAAACGTTAAAGTGAAGCATTTCAAAGTCTTAGGAAAGAAATAATCCCACAAATAATTGTGTACAAGTTGAATTTAATATGGGTTACTGCTGTGTCAGGACAGTGTGTTGAATTTATTTTCATCATAATCCTTAAACTGATGCAACGAATTTAAACAAAATGAAGTAAGTCAATAAATTTGCACACATAGATGCTCACTCTTCATGTCCAAAGTGAAGAATGAGAAGAAAATTTGGGGGGTAAATGCTATATATAGTCTGAAGTGCCTCCATACAAGGGGTGGAAGGGGGAAGAGCATTCCTCCAGTGAGAGGGTAATATTTTTGTTACCATCAGCAAGTGCTTCCCAAGTGGCATCAGGCTGGTCTGTCGCCGCTTTGCGCTGTTTTATTCTCTTGGGGTAAGTCACTTTTCTTCATATTTGCTTACTAACAGTTTGGTTTGAGCAGAGAAATGAATTCTGGGGAGGGTTATTAGAGCGGGAAGAGAAGACAGGTGCTGTCAGTAGTGGGATAAGTGGAATAATCCACGGATAAGTAGCGGCAGTCAGTTGTAATCTTCCCAAGCGCTGCTTGTTTCACACGCCGGAGCATCTGGAGGTCCTGACCTTCTGCTTGTAACCCGTGTAAATCAGAAGCAATCAAAATGATTTTGTAGAGCTGGAATCAGTCTATGGTATTATCCCGATGTGTTCAATGAAATCCCGAATCTGCAACTCCATATCCTTCGGTTCTCCAGTCGCTATTCATAGAGGTAGAGGTTGTAAGGTGAAACATCTGAGGCGCTGAAGGCCTCCTAAAAACCCAACTTCAACGTCTGGAGTGGAACCAAACCTGGGTTCTGGATCAGTTCGTCCTGTTTACATGAATGAGTGTGTGTGACGACAGGACACACTCCTATTCACATTGTTAACATATGTCTGGTCTCCCCTGGCCCCCCCTCCACCACCGGCGCTCTGGACCAGGTCTCCTTGAAGCGTACCGGTCATGCCTTACAAAGTCACACCCTGGTATAGGAGGAAGCGGGGGACCCAAGTCAAAACCGATTATGCTTGTCAGCACACTCGATCCGTCGTCAAGCATCGAACGGAAAGGTACGGACGTGGAACCCGCTCCCCCCAGCCCCCCGCTTGGCCAGGTGGAGTCACCACCTGGCCGCCATGTTCCTGCTGTGTTCGTTGGGCTCCCGCCTCCACCGCTAGCTTGCTGCTACCTGTTTCAAACGCAATGAAGGCCGATCATGACTACGACACAGTCCGTGCAGCGGATTCATATTTTTTCATTTAATCGGATTTCATTTAATCGGATTGTTGGCTTCAGATACTGTTCTATTTCACTCTCATAGCTTACTTTAGCGGCCTCAGGAATAGGCTAGCAGCTAACACTGGTGGTTGTGCATGCTGTGACTAACACCTGCTGCTATTCTGAGCTTTATATTTTTACTTTTTGACTATTTAATGAAAAATAATAAAGACTTTCTGACCAGATTTGAATTACCTATCATGACGAGTTTTCAGCATCGCTCCTGTGGAATTTAACCAAACAGGTGATTTAACGGTCAAAACGGCGATGGAGGTAGCCGACGATCCAACAAAGGTGGATATCCTTTTCATTGATGCCAATTTCCTGAAGTAATTAATAAATTAAGCAGAAATAATCTCTTCCGGCCAGCAGGGGTCGCCTTTGTTCCAGATCGGAGGTCGTGTGCAACTCAAACAAACGTTTGTAGATGAGTTTTTGCGCTATCCAATGAGTGCTGGTTGCACGGTTTGAGAGCCCAGACCAACAGGCCGATCCAGTTTTCATATTTATTCAGCGGTGCTGCGTCTCGTCCTCCAGTTCCAGTTAGAGAATCAAGACGTCACGTAGAAGATATGAGCCCGCCCAAAGCTGAGGCAGAGGGAGGCAGGCGTTAAAGAAAGCTAAAACACTCATCCAAATGATTAAAGAAATAAATAGTTTTAAAATGAATGCGGTGTCCAGGAGTACTGGGGCTAATGTTGATGCTAATGTTATTGCTGCTTTGCAATTGTTTTCTGTTGGTTGTCTTAGCATGCTCCGTAAAATAGTTGCTAGCTTTATCAGTTGTCATGGCAATACAAGGTAATACTGCCTCTGGGTCAGAGTTTATCTGACCCTCGACCCCGGGTCATCCAGCAGGAAGCTGCCATGTTGGAGCCCCTCCACCTGAAGCACCTGGTGGTCCATCGGTGTCTCAAGAGGTTTAACCTTAAAGCGACAGTGTGTCAAACTTTAACCAGGAACTATTTATCTATTGGAGGATTACAGGAGAATTCTAAAAAAGTTATCTCCAACTTTTAGATCTTGGTGGGTGATTGTTTCATTTCCTGCTTTGTGATGATGGATCTTGTCCCGGCAGGAAATCGAGCTGTAAGTCAGTGAGCCAGGTGCAGGCCCAGGCCACGGAGGCGATGGCGGAACCAGCGTACACCATACCAGAGTTCCGGCAGAGGTGAGCTCTGATTGGCTGCTGTCCGATGCTATTTTAGGTGTAAGGTAACACCGACCTGACTGACCTCAGCTAAGACAGCACATTTCTTTAGCGTTACTGACTTTTGAGTGATGGTCATTGGTTCATTAATCCTGGGATCCGTGAGATCATGATTATTTTGTTGGTGATGATGGAAGCAGCTTGTCTTAAATTTAACGTTAATTGTTTAGTTGGTAATTATTCAGAAGTGTTTTTCACTTTGAAAATATAATCAGCTGAAATATGAAAAAAATCATACAAAATTACCATGGTTGTTGTCACATCCGGTCTATCATTTATAGTCAGTAATCATTTCCTGCGGAGTCATGCATTGTCTCACATTAAGCTGAGTCATTTTTCCCCTACATAGTTTAAATCAATTCTAATTTATATCCATAGATTCTATAATAGGAGGCTCATTGTTTATCAGTGCCTTTTGACTTCGACTTTGACGTTTTGACTTTAAAATCCTTAAATTGCGTATATCCTAAAAGTTATTGAAATTAATTCCTAACTACGATCTACATCCCAAGTATTATAGCATATTAATAATAAATTGAAAGAATAATTTAAAAAATATAAATGAATAAATAGTAATAAAAATAAACATAAAAATAAATAATAATATAAATAAACAAATAAAAAATAAAATAATAAAATAAAATAAAATAAAATTTTTAAACAATGCAAGCTAACCTGAAATGACTCTGGAAGCCACCAAAACCTGAATCCTGCGTTTTCTTGGGTCGGTAGGACTACTGAGGGGACGGAGGAGTACCAGCGAGTGGCTACGAATGTGAGTAAAGGACTGAGTGTGATCCAGGAGGAGATCCACAGGATGAGGATGGTCACCAAAGCTCAAGTGGACAGCCTGGCTATCCAGAGGGAGGTGAGAAGCTAATCATCAGCTCTATCACCAGAAAGCTGACTGATTTCATCAACTTCGCTTCATCAGACTGTAAACAGTTTGTCAGCAGGTTGACGTCAGGGCTAGAAATCTCTACATATGCAGACGACACTCACCTATTTGTCTTTATCGAAACTCTTCTAGATGCTGCTTTAAAAACACTTCCCTTCTTGAGGTCAAAGGTAAACTCTTTCTGGGGTGTGATATCTGATAATTGAAACATGTTTCTGGATGTAATGAAGAAATCTATTGTGAAAGCGATCAATGCTAACCATGAACACGTTGCTAACAGTAGCTGTTCCGCTCCCACAGCCTCAGCCTGACTCAGCCATCTTTATTTATAAGATAATTCTACAGGAATGGTGCTAATGGTTTTATGTCCCGTCTCCTCTTGCTGTTAGAGGACAGATGGATGATGCTGAAGGGACACATCGGGCTCTGATGTTGACTTTGAGTCCCAACAATGACTTCACCGCTAATCTGCAGATTTAAAATGGTGCCAGTGGGGAAATGTGGATGATGACGGTAGCTGGCTAAGATGGTTATGATGATGTCATTTCCTCCAGGTGAAGGAAAGGATGACCAAGAGGACAGATTGGTTGGATGAAATTCCCAAGATGCCGGATTTTGTGTTGGCCCTGCGGCCTCACACGGTGTGGGAGAAAACTCCCATCAAGCTGTTCTGCACCGTGCAGGGAAACCCGAGGCCCGTCGTCAAATGGTCCGAGCGCTTTTAGATTTGACCAGGATTAAACTATAGGACCTCAAATGTTTTTATATCCCCTGTCTGAACATATCTGACTGTCCACAGGTATAAAGGAGGCGTGCCAGTGGACCCGCTGAGCGCCCCGGGAAAGTACAAGATAGAAAACAAGTATGGAGTCCACAGCCTGATCATCAGCAGGTACGAAATGGAGAGATTAAAGTTTAGTTTTCAGGACCAGGTTGTGAGGTGAGGTGTAAAGCTGCTAAGCTAAAATAAATCTCTTCACTTTAATATTTAAAGCCGTATCACTCTATCTTTACTCCTGGCGTCTGGCATTAGAGGACAGAGGTTGGACGCGGCGTTAGATTGAAGGCCCGGCCTGTTGGCGCGCTCGTCTTCCTCGAGACTCCTCAGCTGTTCATGTCGAAGTGCTGACCTTTGCGTCATCCGAGCTGTGAATTCCCCCCACCGCCACCCTTCCTATTCCTCCCCCTTTGAATATCTCCAGTCACATTGTCGTCACATTACATGGTCAGAGGAGTCCTTCAATGACTGTCAGAGAAGAATCAGAAGGTTCTTCAGAGAACCAAACCTTGCATGATTGAAGACGAGTGTTTTTTGAAATAGTTCCATGAAACTTGAAACTGTCATCTGAGAGAAGACACTGGAACTATTGAAAAACGCAGCTCAGTAAAAAGTTTAATATGTATCCTAACAGGATCAGAGAATCGAAAACTAATCAGATGTTTCCTTTTGGGTTGAGACAAAACCACAACTTCATTTCAGCTGTAAAAATGTATCCACGTTTTAACACATTCAACGCGACCTATTAAACATATTATCACCTGACTTCCTGTTTGACACGCCCGTCTGGCCTGCAGGTGCGTTGTGAGCGACACTGCCGAATACAGCGCTGTGGCCACCAACCCACATGGGACGGCTACCAGCATGGCGACCGTTACCGTCAAGAGTAAGCATTGTCCATCTTTACCACGTTGTTCCGTCTTGTGGTTCCGCCTCTGAGTGTCGTTTCTCCTCAGGACCAGCAGGAGGCGGGGAGCTCTGCCACCTGGGGTTAGGTGAGGACAGATGGACCTGGTTTCACCCTGTTAGGGGTTAAAGGTCATGATTAACCAGTGCGTGTCTCCTCTGGTCCAGTTCCCCATCTGACGGAGATCCATCCCAGTAAGCTGGAGATCAGCCTCTTGGACCGTTTCTCCATCAGCTTCGGCCAGGAGGGCGGCGCCATCAGCCTGATGTGCACCATGGTGGTTGTCCCAGACCTCCCCAACGTGCCACCCATCGCCCAATGGTACCGAGACGGTAAGACATGGTCATGTGACCTGACCAGACCACCAACCTGATGCCGCGCCTGTGGTTTCCTACTTCTTCTTCTTCTTCTCTGCAAACAGACAAACTGCTGAAGCCCAGCCAGCTGGTGGAGATGTTCGTGGGCGGAGGGGTCGCCCGTCTCACGCTGCCCCACCTGGCCAAAGACGATGAAGGTCTCTACACCCTCCGCATCTTCACCAAGGACGGGACCGCTGAGCACAGCGCCTACCTGTTCGTCTCAGGTGCGTCAGTCTGAGGGCGTCGAATTGATTGGTTTCATAGGTCTCTGCTGTGGCTTTCAGTTTAATACTAGGGGGCGGAGCTATCCTACCTGCTCAGGTGAACAGATGAGACACCCAACAGACTGGCGACCGTCACACAGCCATGCTGGGAGGTGTTGAGTCAGCATAAACTCAAAAAATGAATTCACCACTAAATTCTACACACAGTCTCCTCCTGTCTGTTTCCTTCCAGTCTGTCTCCTACTGCCTGTCTTCTGTCTGTCTCTTCCTGTCTATGTCTTTCTGTCTGTCTCTTCCTGTCTGTCCTCTCCTACCTGTCTTCTGTCCACTTGTCCACCCTCACTGGTTGGACTAGTGGACGGACTGTCAACGATTCTTGTTGGGTTGGAATGATCATCCAACCTCCTCTCCTCCATCTTCCTCCCTTCCTCCCTACCTCATGTCTTCCTCCTCCAGACGCCGCTCCATCTGCGCCCGGGGCCCCTGGCGCCCCCATGAGCGTGAAGGCCTACGACGTCAACGCCGACTACGTCCTGGTTGCCTGGAAACCACCCAACACTGTCAACGAGGCGGCGATCACCGGTTACTTCGTGGACCGGTGAGTCGGCGCTGGAAAGGCTTTGTTTTCATAGCAAAACCAACATGGCAGGGAAATGACCACAAGAACTTCCTGTTTGAAGGTGTGAAGCCGGCGGCGACACCTGGGTCCAGTGCAATGACGCCCCGGTGAAGGTGTGCAAATACCCGGTGCACGGCCTGAGCGTGGGTCACTCCTACCACTTCCGGGTCCGGGCGGTGAACAGCGCTGGCATCAGCAGGCCATCCCGCAAGTCGGACAAGGTGACGGCTCTGGACGCCGCTGAGAACGAGAGGCTGCAAGGTAAAGAGGAAGGTAAATACCCAATCCGAACCGGAAGTAGAGGTCTGGATGAGTTCTGATGGGTCTGTTGTTGTTTCCCCGCGACAGTGATTAAAATCGAAGGGAAGTATGACATAGTGATCAAAGACGACGACCTGGAAGGTACGCTAGAAGAGAAACTGATCCGGGTTCAGTGGTTTGATCCTAATCCTTCACCGACCCTAACAACACCCCTCCTCATCAGCATTTAATGCCTTAAATATGAATCCTTCATTATCATCATCATTACACCTTCATATTCATACCTTAAGTCGTCTTTGTTCAATCTACATAAGCCTGAGAGGCCACTTTCAAAATGTCTAGAAAACTGCCTTCTTGTGCCGTTAGAGGTCACCATGGAGTGTCATCCTTTTTCCCCTTTTTTAGATGAATACTCACATTTGTTTGGGAAAGATTTTTATGCTGGATGCCCTTCCCGCCCCAACCCTTTGCATTTATCCGGGCTTGGGGCCTTGGGCAGCATACATGCACTCTACCACGGAGGTACAATCACTAAATTTGACTAGAAACAAAACATTTTTTAAATTAAAATTTAGTCTCTTTTTTTTAAATAAATTTTGACTCTAGTTTTTTTCATCACAAACAAGAACAAACATTTTTAAATTTCTCACACTTCATCTGTACGCTTGTTTACTTTGGACATAAATCTGTTCTTTAATCCTCCTGGATGTGAAGATGAAACACATGAATTAACTCAAATATTAAAATTAGAACATTTTCAGAAAACAAGACAAATCTAAACAAGACAATCAAACTAAACTTTAACAATTATAAAAACCCTTAACGCCTGCAGCCACCCTTCACCTCCCCCAGTTACCGGTTGATCTTCGATGTAACTCCGGCTCCTCTAATCGATTTATTTAATTCAAGCAACAGTTTTGTGTTGATTTTCACTTCTTTAAAACAAACCTTTAACACCAAACTAAAATCGCTTCGCCGCCGTTTGGTGCTCAAGACTTTTGCAGAAGTCCCACATTGACGTGTTTTAGTCTGGTTGACCTGATAAATCTCAGGAAGGCGATTCTTTTCCATAGAATTTTTCCCATCAGTCAAAACGTGGTCGGTCACATGATCAGGGACTTCTGCAACGGGCGCCGCTTTTTGTTCTTGAGCCTGAACACAGGTCACTCCCATCCACAACTCAGGCTATGTCACCATCCCCGGGGAGCCCACCGACCTGCACGCATCCGAGGTGTTCAAATCCTACGTGGTGCTGAGCTGGAAGCCCCCCAGCCCCCGCGGGCGCGCGCCGCTGTGGTACGTCATCGAGAAGGTGTGTTGCGTCAGCGTGTGCCATCCATCTCCATCGGCGTGAGACACTAAAAACTCGCCGCGTGTGTCGTCAGAATACAGGTGGTCCTCAAGATACGAACATTCGTAGATATGAACAACCGCATGTAGCCATGTCCAACAACTGTAGTTCCCCTTTCTGCCACAAGAGATCTCACAATCAGTGAACAGCCTGCTTTGATGTCAGACTTCCTGTGGTCTTTTGGTCTTTCCTGTTGGCATCATCTGGAACGTTTCCTCCTTCGTTTTTCCATAACTCTGTGAACTTCTGCAGGGGAAACAAACCCAGAATGCATTTCTGTTCATGGAGACGTTCACCAACATCGAGACTGAAGATAATTCAGGGCAGGTTGAAAGTTAGAGCAGGAATATAGTTCTGTTACCACCTGCTGTTCACATTTGCTCATTATAGATGGGGTCGTCCTCCTGTAGGAACTAGATGATGTAGGAACCGATGTTGTCCTCCTGTAGGAACTAGATGATGTAGGAACCAATGTTGTCCTCCTGTAGGAACTAGATGATGTAGGAACCAATGTTGTCCTCCTGTAGGAACTAAATGATGTAGGAACCAATGTTGTCCTCCTGTAGGAACTAGATGATGTAGGAACCAATGTTGTCCTCCTGTAGGAACTAGATGATGTAGGAACCAATGTTGTCCTCCTGTAGGAACTAAATGATGAAGGAACCAATGTTGGCCGGGTCAGGTTTCTGCTGGAAGCATTAACTGACGCTAACGCTGAACTCTGAATGTATTGGTGGAGTTAACCAAGATCTTAATTAAAGCTTGGCTTAGCTTAGCTTAGCTTCCTCACCCCAGGAAAAAATTAATTCAGCAGAGGGGAAATGTTAAAGTTACATTACAGTACTACAATAATTTATTTATTCTGTGTTGTTTTCATGTCCTGTAATTGTCTCTGGTCAGTCTTAGGGAATAGAACTGTAGTATTTGGTAGTAACAACATTTAAGTGATCTCAATGAATAAAAATAACATTTAATGAATAAAAACTTACAAACAATTCAACTTACAAACAACTTCTAGGAACCAGTTGTGTTCATAGGTTGAGGACTACCTGTGTGCCCAGTTCCAGAGATCTGCAGACATACGATTTAAAATGTTGTGTTGTTTCATTTAACACACATCTAACGGCCACGCCTACTTTTTACCTGTTTGTATGAACTTAAATCACAATTTCATGTAAATTCTGGTTTATTATTATGATCAGGACGTCAGTCTGGAATCTGATCGGCTAATAGGATGTTAATTCAAACCATTAACTGACTAATCAACACACAAACTCCGATGACGTCATACAACCTCCCTGACGAGGGTGTCTTTCTGGCGGCTGTTCCTTCTCTTGCCCCACCCCTTCCCTCCCCGACTCTCCGCAGTGCATAGCCGGCACTGGGGCGTGGCAACGGATCAACACCGCCGTCAAACTGCACTCCCCGCGTTACCCGGTTTTTGATTTGCAAGACGGGCATAAGTACCAGTTCAGGGTGTATTCAGTCAACATGTACGGTTCCAGCGAGGCGTCGGCACCGTCCGGGCCAGTCCAGAAGGTCGATGAGGACGGTAAGGCCTGAGATCTGTGATGAAGAGCAGTACACGCAAATTCACCACACAACATGGACTACAAACATGGCCGCCTCACCTGACCTCTTTGTTTTTAACATGTTGTAGGGGCAGAGGTGCCGATCGGTACGTACATGCTAATAAAAACATGCTTCTCTGTTCACTGTGTGACCTCACCTGTAGATACCTGTAGTATTAATTTAATGTCACACCTACTGAGAGCCCCGCCCCACAATCAGCGCTCACCTTTCACTGAAAACACACCTGTGATGGCTTCATGCTGCGCTAGCACCAGCAGGGAGGCAGATGAGGGAAAGGGTTGCACTCTAAGGCGTGTGCACATCGAGGTGAAGGTAGCCAATCACAGAGACCCTGTGCTAGCAAGGAACAAGAGGCTAAAACATCGCTAGACGACTTTACAAGGAGGAGGCAAACTGTTAACGATTATGACACGAAACAGAGATGTTTTTATTTATAGCAGTAAAGTTTTTAAAAGGCCACATCCTCATTTGGACATGTAACAGGTGTATAATGTAAAGTGGCATCCCAATGCTAATGCCAAAGTTTAGCGCTGACGTATAAGAATTGTTTTTCCCTGAACAGGTGTGCCCTCGGCCCCCGGTCAGGTTGTCGCTACCAGAAATACCAAGTCGTCCGTGTTCGTCCAGTGGGAGGCGCCCAAAGTTCCCAAGAACCTCATTGGCTACTACATTGATGGGCGTGTCGTCGGAGCCAAGGAGTGGTTCCCCTGCAACCACAAACCCTTCAGACACAACCGGTAGGTATCCACAACTAATTGCAGTTTGCGTTGTGGGTCATTTAGTGGAGTGTGTGTGCATGTTTTTTTTTAAAGAAATTAAAAAAAACATGACGAATTTAATTTTTAGTTTTGTATAAAAACACAAATAAATTTTTAAAAATGAGGCATTTCCCCTTTTCATGCTCAAAAGTATCAATTTCATGCTCAGTGTGAGCTGGGCGGTGGCCGAAGGCAGGGACCTTGGCGATCCGATCCCCGGCTACAGAAGCTGGCTCTTGGGACGTGGAATGTCACCTCTCTGGCAGGGAAGGAGCCTGAGCTGGTGTGTGAGGTTGAGAAGTTCCGACTAGATATAGTCGGGCTCACCTCCACACACAGTTTGGGCTCTGGTACCAGTCCTCTCCAGAGGGGTTGGACTCTCTTCCACTCTGGAGTTGCCCATGGTGAGAGACGCCGAGCAGGTTTGGGTATACTTATAGCCCCCCGGCTTGGTGCCTGTACGTTGGGGTTCACCCCGGTGGACGAGAGGGTAGCCTCCCTCCGCCTTCGGGTGGGGGGCCGGGTCCTGACTGTTGTTTGTGCGTATGCACCAAACAGCAGTTCAGAGTATCCACCCTTTTTGGAGTCCTTGGAGGGGGTGCTGGAGAGCGCTCCCACTGGGGACTCCATCGTTCTGCTGGGGGACTTCAATGCTCACGTGGGCAATGACAGTGAGACCTGGAAGGGTGTGATTGGGAGGAACGGCCCCCCCGATCAGAACCCGAGCGGTGTTCAGTTGTTGGACTTCTGTGCTTGTCACGGACTGTCCATAACGAACACCATGTTCAGACATAAGGGTGTCCATATGTGCACTTGGCACCAGGACACCCTAGGCCGCAGTTCGATGATCGACTTTGTGGTCGTGTCATCGGACTTGCGGCCGCATGTCTTGGACACTCGGGTGAAGAGAGGGGCGGAGCTGTCAACCGATCACCACCTGGTGGTGTGTTGGCTCCGATGGTGGGGGAAGATGCCGGTCCGACCTGGCAGACCCAAACGTATTGTGAGGGTCTGCTGGGAACGCCTGGCGGAATCCCCTGTCAGAAGGAGTTTCAACTCCCACCTCCGGCAGAACTTCACTCACGTTCCGGGGGAGGCGGGGGACATTGAGTCTGAGTGGACCATGTTCCGCGCCTCCATTGTCGAGGCGGCCGACCGCAGCTGCGGCCGTAAGGTGGTCGGTGCCTGTCGTGGCGGCAACCCCAGAACCCGTTGGTGGACATCAGCGGTAAGGGATGCCGTCAAGCTGAAGAAGGAGTCCTATCGGGCCTTTTTGGCCTGTGGGACTCCTGAAGCAGCTGATAGGTACCGGCAGGCCAAGCGGAATGCGGCTTTGGTGGTTGCTGAGGCAAAAACCCGGGCGTGGGAGGAGTTCGGTGAGGCCTTGGAGGACGACTTCAAGACGGCTTCGAAGAGATTCTGGTCCACCATCAGGCGTCTCGGGAGGGGGAAGCAGTGCAGCATCCACACTGTATATAGTGGGGATGGGGAGCTGCTGACCTCAACTCGGGACGTTGTGACTCGGTGGGGAGAATACTTCGAAGACCTCCTCAATCCCGCAGACACGCCTTCCCATGAGGAAGCAGAGTCTGGGTTCTCTGAGGCGGGCTCTCCTATCTCTGGGGTTGAGGTCGCCGAGGTAGTTAAAAAGCTCCTCGGCGGCAGGGCCCCGGGGGTGGATGAGATCCGCCCGGAGTTCCTAAAGGCTCTGGATGTTGTGGGGCTGTCCTGGTTGACACGCCTCTGCAACATCGCGTGGACTTCGGGGACAGTGCCTCTGGATTGGCAGACTGGGGTGGTGGTCCCCCTTTTTAAGAAGGGGGACAGGAGGGTGTGCTCCAACTACAGGGGCATCACACTCCTCAGCCTCCCTGGTAAGGTCTATTCAGGGGTTCTGGAGAGGAGGGTCCGTCGGGAAGTCGAATCTCGGATTCAGGAGGAGCAGTGTGGTTTTCGTCCTGGCCGTGGAACAGTGGACCAGCTCTACACCCTCCGCAGGGTCCTTGAGGGGGCATGGGAGTTCGCCCAACCAGTCTACATGTGTTTTGTGGACTTGGAGAAGGCGTTCGACCGTGTTCCTCGGGGGGTTCTGTGGGGGGTGCTTCGGGAGTATGGGGTACCGGACCCCTTGATAAGGGCTGTTCGGTCCCTGTACGACCAATGTCAGAGTTTGGTCCGCGTTGCCGGCAGTAAGTCGGATTCGTTTCCAGTGAGGGTTGGACTCCGCCAAGGCTGCCCTTTGTCACCGATTCTGTTCATAACTTTTATGGACAGAATTTCTAGGCGCAGCCAAGGCGTTGAGGGTGTCCGGTTTGGTGGCCTCAGTATCGCGTCTCTGCTTTTTGCAGACGACGTGGTGCTGTTGGCTTCATCAAGCCGTGATCTCCAACTCTCACTGGAACGGTTCGCAGCCGAGTGTGAAGCGGTTGGGATGAGAATCAGCACCTCCAAATCTGAGACCATGGTCCTCAGTCGGAAAAGGGTGGAGTGCCCTCTCCAGGTTGGGGATGAGATCCTGCCCCAAGTGGAGGAGTTCAAGTATCTTGGGGTCTCGTTCACGAGTGAGGGTACAATGGAACGGGAGATCGACAGGCGGATCGGTGCAGCGTCTGCAGTGATGCGGACTCTGTATCGGTCTGTCGTGGTGAAGAAGGAGCTGAGCCGAAAGGCAAAGCTCTCGATTTACCGGTCGATCTACGTTCCTACCCTCACCTATGGTCACGAGCTATGGGTCGTGACCGAAAGAACGAGATCCCGGATACAAGCGGCCGAAATGAGTTTCCTCCGTAGGGTGTCCGGACTCTCCCTTAGAGATAGGGTGAGGAGTTCGGCCATCCGGGAGGGACTCAGAGTCGAGCCGCTGCTCCTCCGCATCGAGAGGAGCCAGATGAGGTGGCTCGGGCATCTGGTTAGGATGCCTCCTGGACGCCTCCCTGGTGAGGTGTTCCGGGCACGTCCTACCGGGAGGAGGCCCCGGGGAAGACCCAGGACACGCTGGAGAGACTATGTCTCCCGGCTGGCCTGGGAACGCCTTGGGATTCTCCCGGAGGAGCTGGATGAAGTGGCTAGGGAGAGGGAAGTCTGGGCTTCCCTGCTTAAGCTGCTGCCCCCGCGACCCGACCCCGGATAAGCGGAAGAGAATGGATGGATGGATGGATGGGATTGACATATTAGTTATTTTATCAGTTCTGAAAATTAATCTGAAATCTTTATATAAAATTATATCTTCACAGAACTAAAATTATCTTGTCCTTGTTTCAGGTTTGTGGTGCACGGCCTCACCCCCGGAGAGAGCTACGTGTTTCGCGTCCAGGCCGTCAACATCTTCGGCCTCAGTGACGAGTCTCAGGAGTCCTCCCCCATCGCCGTGGAGCCAGCGCTTGGTGAGGGCCGCGTCCCATTTCTGATAAATAAACGAAGCAGTTTAAAAGGAAGCTCTCAGGTTCTGTAGAAAGTGTTTCCTAAAGTGCAGCACCATAGCGATGAAACCTCCAAGCTAATAGCATTAGCACGCACCCTGGCTGAGGTGAGAGCGTGAGCTAACGGGCAAACTTTTAGTTTTCCCATCATCCTCAGGGTGGAGAGATGATGTTTAAGTGTCACATGGTTGATATGTGATGTTTATTTCATTGCTTCGTCCAGGTAAAGGGGTGGAGTATGGTACGTATGACGTCCCCACCTGACTTACCCACCGCTCCGTTTGTCCACTTTCACTCTGCTTCACGGGTTTTGATCACTGTTTATTTCCAGTTTCACCTTAAACTGCTTAAAAGTCATTAAATCACGGCTGACATGTATGCTCACAGTTACCTGGATTGAGCACAGGTGTAGTTTTGTGCTGGTACTCTCTCTAAGGACCCTGGTTAACCGTCCCCTGCATTAACCCTAAAACATCGTGTGTGATGCAGCAACTCCTAGCGCTCCCTTCGGCATTACAATGCTGAGCTCCGATGGTTCCTCCATCACTCTGGCCTGGAAGAGTCCCAAACACTGCGGCGGCTCCAAGGTCAGCGCCTACTACATCGACAGACGGGACGCCGATGGCCTGGTGTGGAAGGAGGTCAACCTGGAGGCCGTCACCGAGAGGGTCTGCACCGTAAGTGGCATTTCGTAAACCGTTCACTGTCCGTTAAATCACGCGGTTATCACCTTTGGCTCTCTCTGCAACCTCAGGTCGACAACCTGACAGAGGGAAACTTCTACGAATTCAAGGTGCAGGCCGCCAACATGGCCGGCGTGGGAGTGCCCTCAGTTCCCAGTGCTCCAATGAAATGTGAAGCTTGGAACATGGAGGAACCAGGTAGGAGGGTCATATCTGCTGCTCGGATAACGCAACACTGTCCGCCAGGTTCAAGGTTATATCTCTCATTATTGGATTGTTGAAGTAGGTGTCCATTTCTTTGTACCATCAGGTCCCGCCTACGACTTGAGCTTCAGTGAAGTTAGGAGTCACTCCCTGGTCATCCTGTGGAAGGCACCGTTCTACACCGGAGCATCTGCAGTCACTGGATATTTCGTTGACATGGCCAAAAAGGGTTCCTCAGAGTTCACAACTCTGAACGAGGAAGCCGTGAGCCACCGTTACCTGCAGGTAGGAGACCGACCGTCCACAAGTGATTCTGTAGTCACGTTTGATACAAGTAAAAACCGCCTCCGTGCAGGTCAGTGGTCTGGAGGAAGGCGAAACCTATGTGTTCAGAGTCCGAGCCGTCAACACTAAAGGTGTCGGAAAAGCGTCCCAGGTGTCCGAACCAGTCTGCGCCAGAGCTCTTCCAGGTAGCTGGTCATGGTTGACATCTATACTGCCATAAAAATACCCACCGTCACATCGGCGGATGTGTCGTATAACAGTGGTCGTATCCGATTACAGGCCTGTTGGTTTATGTCAGTGTGTATTTTTCAGTGTTATTGTGTGAATCCTTACTTCAGCATTGTTCTCAGGCACCAAGGAGATTGAGGCGGGTGTGGACGAGGAAACCGGAGACATCTTCCTGTCACTCGAGGCTTGCGAGATCTGTGAAGAGTCCAAGTTTGTGTGGTCAAAGAACTACAAACCAATTGGCGACTGCCCCAGAGTGTCTGTCACATCAAAGGGCAGAACGTAAGCTGGATAAAGACCATCTTATCAAGGATAGTTTTTTTAAATGGTTAAGAGGAGTTTCTGATGTAGGAGTAAGAGAAAAACGGGAACACATTCCCTTTAGTCCTGGTATCATTGTTCTGGTCTGGTTTGCTCAGGATTGGGAATGTTCTCTCAAAGCTCTGGAGTTTCACTTTTCCAAAGCCAGCTACCATTGATAATTCTGAATCGGAGTTAAGAAAAGACTTTCCTGTAAAGAATTGCACTTGCTTGGATCGGTGTCAAATCCTCTAGGAAGTTTTTCCTCCATTTGCTACATGGATGACCCTTTCAATCTTTAGAAATTAAAGTTGTTCAATGTATTAGCAGCTGCTGTGTTTGCTCCTCAGCTCCAGACTGACCTTTACCAACCCAGACAAAGACGATTTGGGCAAATACTCCGTTGTCGTCACCGACACCGACGGAGTCTCTGCTAGCCACACTCTGACTGAAGATGGTGGGTCCATGAATAGATTCAGGAAACTGTTGAGAGATGGGTTTCTGTTTGTTGCTTATGTTTCCTTGTCTTCCATAGCCTTGAACACCATGCTGGAGCTGAGCCACGCCATCAGGCACCCCGGTGAGTATGATTCCCCCTTCAGCAGCATTGTTTCACACATTTCTAATCTACGTTTCCAACCTTGTGCAGTTGTTCCTCTGAAGCATGGCCTGAACTATGAGATCCTGGAGAAGGGTCACGTCCGCTTCTGGCTGCAGGCCGTGAAGCTTTCCCCTTCCGTGTCCTACAGGTTCATCGTCAACGACAAGGAGGTCACCAGCGGAGAGGTAGCGCCTTGGATAGTCCGACCACCTTTACTCCACATCTGTTCCAGAAGCTTCATTCATTAATTTCTAGACCTCTGCATTTACCGCGGTTATAAATCTTCCTCTCAGGGTCAGAAGATCAGCCACGATGTGGCCACAGGAGTCATCCAGATGACGGTGGACCTGTTCACCAGAGCCAACGAAGGAACCTACACGGTCCAGATCCACGACGGCAAAGCCAAAACCCAGAGCTCCCTGGTGCTGGTGGGAGACGGTAAGGCCCCCTTAGCCTAAGCCGAACCTTCAGCCTCACTGTGAGCCATGATCAAATACTTTTATGCCACTGATAATGATGGGATTGAACAAGAAATGCTTCTGTTGCAGTTTTCAAAGCTGCCCTGAAGGAGGCCGAGTTCCAGAGGAAGGAGCACATCAGGAAGCAAGGTGATGACACACAACAATAAAACCTCACGCCCCGCCGAACCAGCTTATGTCAGTGTGTGTTTGTTAGCAGAGGAGCTCACAAAGCTGTCAACAAGCAGGAAGTAAAATGAAGCCAAGGGCAAAGAAAGCAGTCGTTAATGTCTGGTTTGAATGAAGCTCAGTTTAAGGAGTTGTTGACAGTATGTCCACAGATATTCGTTGAGTTAGCCAGGTGGAGTCATCTCCATAGCACAGAAGAGAAGCGGATAAAAATGTTATTGTAAAATCTGTGGCGATAAATTCTTTGTTTGTGTCTCAGATTAGCATCTTTTGGTAAACACAGGTAAACTTAGTTTACGCCATAAATTGGTTCCAGGAGACGTGATGTAAGTTGAAAAACGACCTAAGTTTAATTAATTAGTCTCCAGACTAAAGTGAAGATAACCATTTCCAGTTTTGCACTGAACTTTATGTATATTTAATTAATTAATTCATTCATTTTCACGTACCGCTGCTGTATCCGCCGTAGCGGGTCACGGGGAGCTGGAGCCTATCTCAGCTGGCATAGGGCGTGAGGCAGGGGACACTCCGGGCACGACGCCAATGCACCGCGTTTATATTTAATTATGATAGTTAATATGAATCTATTTTAATATGATAAACAATTCAATTTTATTTTTTAATATAGTACAGAAATAACATCGCTATTTCATCTTAAGCCTCTTCCGCGTTACGAGTCCCTACGAGCTAATAATATGATATTGTATGTTTATATTGTACTTGTATTTCTATCGATTAATTAAGGCTAATGCCATTAAGATGACGTAGACTACTACCTGGTCACCAATGAGGACCTGGTGGTGGGCGGTCTCTCGGTCCGACAAGCAAGTATCCTGTCCAATCACATCAGTTATTTCTGACTGTTTCAGGCCCACATTTCTCGGAGTATCTGTACTTCACCATCGCGGATGACTGTACCGTGATGCTGGCCTGCAAGGTAAGTTTGAACTCTTCTTCCTTCCTGTCGATCCGGGTGAACTTCCTGTCAGGAAAACTAATCATGTGTCCATGTCAGGTGGCCAACGTCCAGAAGGACACAGCTTTCCGTTGGTACAAGGAGGAAGACGAAATCGTTCCTGAAACTCCTCCCAACGTCATGTCGGGCGCCTGCGCTCTTCCCATCCCTCTGGTAATGCCGGCGTCGCTCACCTGTGGATCAAGTCACATGACCGGACGGTAAACCTCATTCCCACTATGATCTGTTTGTTCTCAGTTCTCCAGAAAGGATCAGGGCGTCTACAAGGCCGTCCTGAGCGACAACAGAGGAAAGGACACGTCTACGTTCGACATCTCAGGCCAAGGTGTGCCCTGAGGGGGGAGAGGGCAGGGCTTTTTATTATAATGGACCCCCCTTAATTACTTTGTGTTTGTTTTCAGCATTTGATGACATCATCAACGCCATCGCCCAGATCGCAGGTGAGTTGTGATATCATATCAAACATCGTCTCTTTGGATGTTTTTGATTGGCTTCTACTCGGTGTGAGAAGGGGCGTGGCCTGAGTGCTGCATATACTTAACAATGAAGGAGCGGAGCCTGGGTCAGCCAATCGGATTCAGCCGATGCCCCTTTCTGGAGCGGATGTTGTGATATTGACAGTGAAGTTTCTCCTGACTTTGAATCCATCACTTCCCCACCGCTGCATGCAACTTAAGGTGTTGGGGTGAACATGCAGCCCTTAAATGCAACTTTTAACCCCACCTCCTTTCCCACAGGTGCGTCAGCCTCCGAGTTGGTGCTGCAGTGCACCCCCGAGGGCATCCGGCTCCAGTGCTACATGAGCTACTACACAGAGGAGATGAAGACGGTCTGGAAACACAAGTAAGCTTCCAATCAGTGTGACTCCGCCTCCAAATATTTACTCATAATGACATCATCGCATTGGTATATTTGCATGCGGATAAAACATTTCCGCTTGTGGAAAGGTCCAGCGGATGATATTTTTGTTTCAGTCAATTAATTTTTGAACTGAAACAGATTTTGATTGTTGGATATATCTGAATTTATAATTTATTAATATAACATCCAATCACACCTTAAAGGACGGTCCGTGAAAATATCATCGTTTATCGACGTTAAATCTGTCTACAAAAGGTTGGGGAGCACTGGGTTACATCACATGACTGCTTAGTGATAATGATAATATTGATGTCACCTCGTTTGACCTCAACTGACCTAGTCTGACCTCGTCCAGTGTCGTTCGGTAACCTGTGGTGACTCTGACCCTGCAGGGAGAGTAAGATCGCCTCTTCTGAGAAGATGAGGATCGGCGGTACGGCGGAGATGGCCTGGATGCAGATCTGCGACCCGACTGACAAGGAGAAGGGCAACTACTCCATTGAGATCTCCGACGGCGTGAAGACCCACACCAGGACCTTTGACCTCTCCGGACAAGGTACCCACCTTTGATCTGACGAGTCCATCTCTGTTTGATTGAGAATTTGTTTTCACTGGTCATGAGATTCTTTGTCCGTCCTCAGCGTACACCGACGCCTACGAGGAGTACCTGAGACTGAAGTAAGTCTTTACAAAATGGCTGAACTCGTGTCCCTGGGCTGCGCCGGCTTCTACTAATCACACCCGTGTTCGTCTTTGTTCCTAGGGCGGCTGCATTCGCTGAGAAGAGTGAGTACATCTTCATCTGTCGGCCTGACACGCTGCATACATCATCATCACGTCGTCATGACAGCGCTCGGGCCCCTGGAGCATTCTGAACATTTTTACACCGGCGTCGCGTCAGGAGGAGTTCCACATTCCTCGTCTGTTGGAAATATCCCAGTGTTGTTTCCGGAGATGTCACAAACACACACACACACACACACACACACACACACACGTAAACACACACACACACACACACATTTTCCTGTCCTCATGCTGTTTGTCGTCTCTCCTCAGACCGCGGCAGAGTAGTGGGAGGTCTGCCTGATGTGGTCACCATCATGGAGGAGAAGGTGAGGAAGCACATAGTCTAAAGTCCAGCTGCCTTCTGATATTTAATCTGGGCGTAACACAAGGTGTGAGTCAGGTGTGTTTGGTCTGCTCATATTAAACCAATCATTTTCCTTTAAAAGCTGATGATTGGTCATGTGACCAGGAAAAGTACATTTATTTCCTAAAGGGATGGATGGATTTTTATCACTGTGAATCAAGTTGCATCATAAAGCAGGTAGAATTTGCTCAGTTGTCATAGAGACGGCTCTCCTGGTATGAGATTCAGTTTCAGGACCTCAAGTTTGTCCAATAAATCGAAAAGACGATAAATCGATTGGTTCTTTATTTGTAGGAACTGCTCTCAGATCAGATTCACGTCCTTTTCTGGGTGTTTCTTGATTTTCGGGTCTTTATGTGTCCGTCAGGCACTTTTGACCTGAATTGTTTCTGGACTCCCAACAGTCTCTGAGCCTGACCTGCACCGTTTGGGGCGAGCCAACCCCTGAGGTCACCTGGTTTAAGAATGAGCAGGAAGTCGCCTCCAACGAGCACACCAAGGTCACGTTCGACGGGGGCAAGTTCGCCAGCCTCGTCATCAACAAAGTCACCCCAGACGACTCCGGGAAGTACAGCATCAACGTCCGCAACAAGTATGGCGGGGAGTTCGTAGAGATCACCGTCAGCGTCTACCGGCATGGGGAGCAGATTCCAGAGCCCAAACTGGGGCAAGCCAAGACCCCAACCGCCACACCGGCTGCCACACCTGCTGCGACACCAGTCCCCAAGTCCCCAGCTCCCCCTTCCAAGACCCCAACCCCGACCCCTTCGAAGTCCCAGACCCCGGCGCCGTCCATGAAGAGTCCGACTCCAGCTTCTACCCCCTCTTCCACCCCAGTCCCCAAATCTCCAACTCCATCCCAAAGGTCTCCAACCCCGGCTTCGTCCCGCGGCGCCAAGTCACCCACCCCAACTAGATCCATTAAGTCTCCAACCCCACCCAGGAAGTAGACGGCGGTGTTGACGCCTAATTTATAGCACGAGTGTGAAACCATGTTTGAGTTGATGTAGACATAGTCAAAGCTAGAACCCTTCTGGGAAGACCTACGAGTAGGTTCTGTTCAGGTCATTCACTACTTTAAATCCCCGGATAGACGTTCATGTTGTAAAGCTGCACCTTCCACTAGGCTACAATAGTGGGACGCCTGTATACATTTTTTGGGGGGTGTTAAGGGATGATTCCTGTTTGATTTGAGTCACGTCAATAGAAAGAAGTCAGAGGTCAGACCACACAAGGTCTTTAACCCAGAATCATCCTTTAAACTGGGCGAGCTGGGAGTGAACTGGGGGGTCTACTGCCTGCAAATGGGTGCAAGGGTTCCTACATGTGTCCCATGAATAAAGACATGTTGACCCGCCCCCAGAGTCTTTCTGTCTCCCGGTGCTTTGTGACAGCAATAAAGTCGACTTATCAACCTCCGCCTGTTGTTTTTGTGAGTAATCTCTCTTACCCAGATACGTCAAGAGGCAACAAAAAAAATGTGCGCACATCCAACCTCTTCTGCATAGGTAAACAAACCTGCTCCTACCATCCAGGTGAGCCGAGGTGGGCGGGGTTCGCAGTAGTATGTGAGAGCTTTTCATCTGCACAGGCTGTTCAAACCCACGCCTTAGTGCTGCAGGTAGCATGGACTCTGAGGCCGGCTGAAGATCCTACCTGCAGTTTTCTTGCAGTTTCAGGTGCCGACAACAACGGAAGGTTCCTATATCCTATCATGAAGTAAGTTTAGCGACAGTTCCAGTACGGACTTGTTTATCGCGTCAATTCAGAAGGCGCCACATGCCTTGTGCTATTTGCCTTGAAGTGAATCACACCTGTCAGGCAGGTTCTTGTCACTTTATGTGACAAAAAAAGTCTCGATGAGATTTTCTGTTGCTCGGTTGTGGTTGAGATTCTGTAACTTGTCACACTAAAGGTAAACTGGAAGACGGTTGTGGACTCTCTTGGGCATCTATGGAATCCAGTCTGTCCTGGTTGTCTTCGCTGAAAGACGACGATGAACCCGTTTACATCCAGCCGCATTACAAAGAGGCCTACCGGCTGGCCATTTACGCACTGCTCTGTGGAGGCAAGGAGGCCTACGAGGAGTTCCTGGTCGAGGAGCAAATCAGCCACCTGCTGTCCGAGGAGGAAATCCTGTTCATTTTGGAAAATGCAGAGTTGCCGGTATTGGAGGACGATGCGGATGCAAAGCGATCCAAGGACGTGGCCGCTCCGTCCACGTACTTCCCAACTGAATCGGACGAGGAGATCCCCGACCTGGAGCTGGGCTGGCCCGAGGTGTCGCTGGAGGGCGTGGACACGAGCATCAGCCTGCTGTTCCACCCGCCCAGGCAAAACACACCGAGCATCAAAGACGTGGTCCGCAAGCAGATCCAGGAGGCCAGGCAGGTGAGAGCTCAACATCACACTCAGCATCCGGCAGAATGAACAGGTGGATGGATGGAGATGAAGATTCCTGACGGTAGCGCGCTCGTTTGCCAAAGGAGGTCGCAAACTTTATCGGACAAATACTGACACACGGCTTTAGACAAAGGCAAACACACACACATATCACACCTAGTCCAACTTCCTGTTGGACTTGGACTCAGAGCGCCCCCTGCTGGTGTGGAGGGGAAACAACATGTACTTATAATTAAGAAGAATGTCCATGGGAGGATAACGGGGCGTTTGTTAAACATTTGCACAGAGGCACTAAAGAGTCTTGCATGAGAGCATCTCCTGGTGTTCAAATGAAACGCACCAAATCAGAAAAAGGCACACCTCATGTGACTCAGTCTTGCCTCCTGGCACACGCGTGTGCCGCTTCACCTGTTACAACACAGCCCGCGACGCGTCTATAGGTCAAACCTGCCGAGTCCTGCAGCAGCTCTTTGTCAGAAAACAATCATCCTGTGCTCGGCGCCTACAACTCAAAGGTTTTTAAACGTCAAGGCAGAGAATGATAATGGTTGCATTAAACCGGGTAGCGATGGACGCTAACCGCTAACATTAAATCACATTAACATCACTTAAAGAGAACAAATGAAGAGGAAATAGGTTAGCGCCACAGGTTAGTGCTGCAGGTTAGCGCTACTGAATGATTCATTTTCTGTACAAATATTAAAGGTTTCAGCGTGAGTCATGCCTGCTGGTCGGTTGATGACCTCAGAGCGGGTTTGATTTGTGGTCTGTCTGTCTAACCGTCTGTCTGTCTGTCGAACCCTGAGGGCAGCCCTTTCTAATGCTAACACGACGTACTGCAGTTTAGAAAAACAGTTTCTACCCAAAATGCATTGCATCTCTTAAAACGTCCCGGCAGCAGATAGTCGTGTTTTCAGGAAATGTGTTCGTAGATCTCAAATATTGGTTTTTGGTTGGTGTTGTCTCATTAATATTGACGATAAAATGATCTTTAACCCAATGTTTTCATCCTTAAATTGATCATTTGAACAAAATAAAGTCACAGGAAACAAACAGGAAGCCAACAGGAAGTTGACAGGAAGTTAACAGAGCAGCTGAGGCCGTATTTAGATAATTTGAGGTTTTGTTTGTTTCATTGAAGGAGAGACAGGAAGTGAACCGAAACTGTCAACCAGCTAACGTGTCTCAGCTTGACTCACTTCAGCAGTGTGTGTGTGTGTGTGTGTGTGTGTGTGTGTGTGTGTGTGTGTGTGTGTGTGTGTGTGTGTGTGTGTGTGTGTGTGTGTGTGTGTGTGTGTGTGTGTGTGTGTGTGTGTGTGTGTGTGTGAAAATGGACTTTAATTCCTGCTTTATCCTCCGTTTGAGAATGACTGATGATCTGCAGTGTCCATTATTTCCTCTGAGCGTTCAGGAACAAATGAATGAATGAATGAATGAATGAATGAATGAATGAATGAATATCAGTCATGTAAAGTTAACCCTGTCCTCGGTGAACTCCAATCTATTAACCATTATCGTCCCTCCAACTTGTCTCCAGGTTATCGCCATAGCGATGGACGTCTTCACCGACTTCGACATTTTCAAAGAGGTGTTTGCCGCCACGCTGAGGGGGGTGTCGGTTTACATCCTCCTGGACGAGGCTCACTTTAGCAGCTTCATCACCATGTCCTACAGGGTGGGCATCAACCTCCAGGACGTGAAGGTGAGAAACAGGAAGACGAGTCAATACCGCTGGAAATTTATCCCTTTTGTTTCCATGGTTACAAGTTGAACTTGGGTTTATTGGATTGAGGGATTCTGGGACGCACAAGGTGTTCGGTATGCCTTCACTGAACTTCCTCTATAGATACCTGCCCGTTTTCGGAGAGGTGGTTTTTGAAACTTGGTATTTTTGAGCTGTTATCAAATCTATTGATTTATCAGTTGATCGAACGGTTACCATGAGCTCTGGGTCGTGACCTAAAGACATACTGACATCAGTTTCCTCTGGGTGAGGAGCTTGGACATCCTGAAGAAGGTCCTCTGTGCTTCTTCAATCTCCAGGAGACAACAGAGTGGGATTAGGATTAAGATTAAGATTAGGTCAAGTGGAAGATGATGGATGTATTATTGGTTACCAAACCACCGGTTTCCGTTCTGCCAACATTCCAGGACCTTTGACAGGAGTACTTTCTGATTGAGACATTCGCTCCACGCCCTCGAGGCGTTTCGCTGCATTCCTTCACCACGTCTATTCCTGTCATCACCACAGTTGACGGTGGCGGGGGCAGCCGTAGAACTGAGCTGTTAGCCGGGCTGGATTTTCCTGTTCGACCACACCAGAGTTTTAGCTGTCCAAACAACATGATGTCAGACAAACAGCAACGGCTTTGTGAGCTCAGTGCGATTCACTCAGCCGGTAGCCATGCCGAAATACCAGAGACACACACACGCGCGCACACACACACACACACACACACACACACACACACACACACACACACACACACACACACATGCACACACACAGCTGAGATCTGACAAGTATCACAGTGTGTATGTCCTATATAATGAACTCACTTATTTGAAGTCAAATATTTTATAAAGGTACACATGCCTTTATTATATACACTGTATGTAAATCCTGGGATATATAAAACACTCATTCAGTTTCGGGGGCAGATCAATATTCTATAACGTTTTAGGAAATGATTTTACTTGGGTGTTTACGGGATGTTTTGTTAAGTTTCCATGGATACCAGTAAAAACACAGACCCAATCTGTGGGTTGGTTTCTGTTCTTATGACTTCAACGCTGTACTGTATTTATGAACTGCACTGTTTTTTTTCTGGATTTCCTGGAAATTCCCGGAATCTACTATTAACACACAAAAAAAATCAATCAAATAACTGGAGGGGATTATTCAGAGCAGGAAGAGTAACAAAGTCAAAACATTACTTATTTGAACAGGATCATCTACAAATGTCTTCTGAGGGGAAACGACGACGAGGTCCTCATCTGACTCTGTTTGTGTCTCATCAGAACCTTCGTGTTCGGACGGTTCAGGGTCAGCAGTACCTTTGTCAGTCCGGGATGAAGTTCCACGGAGACCTGCAGCAGAAATTCATCTTGATAGACTGCCAGACAGTGATCTATGGAACATACAGGTCAGTCAGAAAAGTAAAAGTATAAATTCAGCACTCTGCTGGTCACCAAGATGTAATCTTGTATGGACAGGTTTGGTATAACAGATCTTAATGTTAATGCTAACTTTGTAACACATTGTGCTAAGGCCAAGCGGCTGTGGGATTGGGATTGTTGGGTACATCCGTGCGTCTGTACTTCTGATTAACAAAAACAAAAACCTAAAATAATCAGATTTTCATTGTGTCGCCATTTTTTCTTTTCCAGCTACACTTGGACATTTGAAAAGATCAACCTCAGCATGGTCCTGGTGGTCACGGGTCAGCTGGTGGGCTCTTATGACGAGGAGTTTCGTAGACTCTACGCTCGCTCTACAGTTCCTCTGGTTCAGTCCAAGGACAGGAATTTCTCCCAACCGAGGAAATCTGTAGCCCTGCAGAGCCCGGCCTCCAGCCTGCTGTCACTCCATCAGAGTCACCTGAAACCCAGAGGGATGTACGGCGTGAGAGGTATTCAAGATGAACGGTTTGGTAATGCCACCATGTTGTCCAGGGGCATCAGCGTCCAGGAGAAACTGCATCAGACCCACTGTCCTGAAATGGGGACTATGATGCGGGGGTACAGCTATGGTGGGGAACTACAGAAGTTAAACTCCATGATTCGCCTGAGGATGGCAAACAAGGACCCTGGAGTTGGTCCTGAGAGGACTGGACCTAACACAAGGGGCGTCGGTGACTTTCTGCTGCCAAATAGGTTGTCCCATCAGCATCTTAGGCACAGGAATCGCTATGGAGCAGATCAGAATCTGATACCGTTTAACTCTGAGACATCACTGCACAAGTGGAAGATGGATACATACCTCAATGACAGCGACATGCCTCTAGATTCATCGTACGATGCAGCATCCCCAATGACGTCTCCATACAGCAGTCGCACCGGCCTGAATGAGCACCAGTCCCAGGTGATCCACAGCATGTCCAGGGACATCAGGTCCAGGATAGAAGACATGAGGCAGAAGAGGCTCAGTCTGCAAGATCACCCCAGTGCCAGACAGAGCCAAGACTACTTTCGGTCTTTGTATCTGAAGGAGAGACCTACCTTTAAGACCTCATCAAAAGTTCTGGATACAACGGGGGCAGAATTAGAGCAGGATGGCCCAAATGGTTGCATCCTGGAGCCAATCAGTCACCAGGAGATTGAGCTAAATCAGGAAGGGCTTCTCACCGACGGCCAGCGGTCCGTCTCTTACTATGATGTCAAAATGTTGACAGATCGAAAGACAATGCCAGACCCTCTTTCCCGGGCGACCTCAGCAGGAGAGCTACACATCAAGTCAAAAGATCCATCACTCAAGCTACCACATTTGCAACCCAGTGGTCTCAATGTCCAGCATCCAAGACTGATGGAGTCTTTGAGGGAACTCCCTGAAGAGAAAGAGGGTTCAAACGCACGTGTCAACACCTCAGACTCTGCTGTATTCAAAGACGAACGAGAGGAGGGTCACAAAAAAGACAGATCTGGTTCAAAGGAGAACTCTACAAAGTCTGCTCATTCACGGAGTCAGAACCAATCCAGAGGAAGCCATGGTTCTAGAGAGAACATGGCCAAAAGCTCAGGGTCAGCTGTCAGAGGAGGACACAGGTCAACGTCAAATGAAGTTCTGACTAGCCCAAAGAATTCTGCAGGATCTCAGCATTCAGTGGATGCTAAGAGAAGTCATGAGGAAAAGGATCAAAAACAGTACGAGGAACCAACCCTGCAAAGAAAGAATTCTTTGAGAATGAGAATGTATTCACTCCTTACATCAGATGAAAAGAAAGCATCCAAAAAGGAGGAGAAGTCCCACCACAAAAAGGCCTCAATGAGAACAAAGAACCCGTCAGGGTCCAACCAACCAGTCAGGGCAAGCCATTCATCTCCTGCAGACCAAGCAACCAATGACTACCGGTCACTCAACACCTCCAGTGGTCCGGCAGAGGCAGAGAAGCAAAGATCTCCATTCTCAAAGTTATCTCCTCAACGTTCCAGCAAAAGGAAGACGAACCTTTCGGCGGAGGAGGACCGCGGGTCTGGGAGCACTCTGGACGAAGATGCAGCCTCTCGGGTCCAGAGACAGAATGTCTACAGTCGATATGAATACTTACTGCCCACTGACCATGTTCCTAAAGATAGAGGCGCCTCTCTGAGCAGACTGGAATCCGGCAGACCGGAATCTGACAACAAGCTGGGACGATTCATGCACCGTGTAGGAAGTTTTATAAGCAAGAACAAGTAGAGGTGATGGAAGGCAAGTTGGAAGTCAGGGTCGGCGAGGAAGACAAGCTGGGTTCATAGTATTTCTGTTGTTGATTGATTCACCACAATGTGACGAATGCTATCAGAAAAGATCTTCAGAGAAGCACAGGATGTAAAGTGTTTGCTACCAAAACTCTCTTTACCAGATGTTGTAGGGAAGCGAGGCAGAAATACCAATAAGTTGTTTACCAATGAAGTCAAGAGACGACGCAGCAGGAGTAGTTTTAGGGGGAAAGAAGGTAGGTTGTCACGTGAGTCGAACTGTAAAAAGGAAAATTAGTAGAAATCACAATATAAACAGTGTTTGGAATGAAAGTTGTTTAAGGATAGGTTAGCTTAAGGATGGGCAGAATCTGTGTCACACTCAGTTTTAAATGTTCTAACTACCTCCGCCAAAGAGGTTGTATTTTCACCTGCCGCCAGTTGTCACTGGTTGGTTGGTTGTCGGCATGTTTACGCAAAAACTGTTGAGCATATTTTAGTGAAACAGGATAGGAAGATGGACTTAAACCAGGATGACATCCAAGGAATCCCAAGAACTGCTCACTCAACTCTAAATATTATTTTTATATATATGCTTTGGGATGTCTCTGATTGGTTGGGTTGATGAATTTATGAGTTCTGTTTCATGCTGGATCTAAAATCACCTCACATGATTATTCTAAGCTGAAGATCTGTATTGATGAAGACTACCATGAGCAGCCAATTGGGATTAATTTCTCTGAAACGCCTGTAATCCAATCCCAGCTTTAGAGACCAATGGATTTGACAAAATACTGCGTCACCACCAGTGTCTTGTGATGATTGTGACCCTGAACTGCATAAAAACTCCTCTTCCTCCTACTGTATGAACTTGACACCAACAACTCTCAGATACAAGCACGGGGCTTGAGATTACACGATATTGAAAATGTGGGCAAAGCCTTAGTGTTGAGGTCATGCCAGTTCACACTCTGACTAGAGGGTGGGGCTCAACTATCAATCCCTTGTGATCATCTCTAAGGGGGGGGCTATGACTAGTACGGCCACCAGAAGGAGCTGAATTCATGCTCAGGGAGGTTTCAGGGTTCATGTTTCAGGGTTCATGTCATAGGTCCTCATTTTATGATAAATAAACTAGCAGGAACCCATGGAAATTCTACGATAAAACAATGATATCAGGCTTTGTTTGCTTTCTTTTTTTTCTTCAATGTCACAAGAAATCAAACTGCCGTGTCCGACAAAGCCACAACCGCTCCGTGTGTGTGGGACGGACGAACGTAAAGACGAGGGGCGGCTTCGGGGTTGTGGTCTGGCCATCCGGGTAGACGCCGGCTTTGTTAGTTTGGTCCTGGTGAATAAAGCATGTGAATGTGAAAACTGGAGCTAACTCAGCTAGCGGCCCAAACTTCCGGGTAGACGCCGGAAGCCTGACAGCGTGAGGTTTTCAAGTGTGCTTATCCAAATACATAGGTTTGGAGATAAATGTCAGTGATATGACTTCTGTGGATCAGCTAAGATATTCGTGTTTAGTCTTCAGAAACGCCCGAAGGTCTCTTTTACAGTTTTCTCACGAGTAGCTGCGAAAAAAAAGTTTTAAATAATAACCGTCTGCAGGGGAAGAAGGCCCACAAAAGCAACTGACTAGACCTCTAAAGGAAACTATAAACTGGATGTGCTGATGCATTTCCTGTCATTGTTTGGGGTCGAGTTTTATATCTGGATGTAAATATCGTGAAATAGTGAATGTTAACAACAGTTGGTTTGATAAAAACACTGTGGAATGACATTAAGTTTCCGATTGTCTCTTGATTTGTTCAGAGATGAAAAACTTCTTTATTTTATAGATGTTAAATTTACCTCTGTACCTCTGGGCATGAGACGGGCAGGTTGCATTGACACTAGCGCCCCCAAGTGGCTGGGGATGCATATTATATGAAAACCAAAAGGAGTGATTAAAGATTAAGAGATCAATGTTCAGAACGAAGCTTTAGACTTATTTTATTGTGATGTTATTTTTGTCTTATTCCTTTTTTACTCACATGTTCAAAAAGCAGCTTTAATTTACGACAAGGAATGAATTTGTAATTTTATGAAAAAAAGGGAATGATATTACAGGAATAAAGTCATTACTGCATCACATCAAGACTTTGTGTTCTTGGTAAATTCTGCTTTATGTTTGATTCGTTTGGTATTTGAATTTTTAATTAAATTGTGTATTTATTCTTTAAAGTCTGTACTTTGCAATTTTACTTTGTTCTTTTTTACTTTTTATTTTGTACATAATAATGTATAATTTAAAACAATAGTACCAAAAATGCCTCTTACAAAGGTTGGACCATGCCTTTATTTTGAAATATCTCAGAAATATGACCTGTAAAAGAATAACCCAATATCAACAGGGTGAACGCAACAACAAGCTTTTCTTTCAAGATGTTATTTTTTTCTTGCTTTTATTTGTGCGACAGGTGAAAGTGTGTTTCTAGATCTCTAGATGAAATACTCCAAGCACTTGTTCCTTTCATCGTCCAGTTCTTGGGTCTCAATCTCAAACTTTTTCATGGCGATGAAGTACTGAACGAACGGCTCTCCAAGGGCGCTGCGCATCACGTGGTCCTCGCCCAGAGCCTCCAGAGCTTCGTCAAGCTTCACAGGAATAGCAAACTCCTTCTGCTGGCTGGGAGCCTTGATCAGAACACCGTCCACGTTCAAGTTCCGTCGGATGCCGTCCAGTCCGGCGGCCACGGTAGCAGCCAGCACAATGTAAGGGTTGGCCATGGCAGAGCCCAGCTTGTTGTCGATGTGCGTCTCCCTGCCGCCATGACTCTTAATGTTGAAGGAGCTGCTGTTATCGTTGCAGCCACAGGTGGCGCACAGCATTCGTTTGGGATCTTTGATTGTCTTTGCAATGTGACTTCGGCAACCGAGGCCAGGCGACATCAGGCAGCTCAGGGCCGCAGAATGGGTGAGGAGCCCAGCCAGCCACTTCCTGCCAATCTCAGAGAGCTCGTCTACCTTCTCCCCATTCTGGAAGAGGCTACGTCGGCCGTTAGCATCTCGCAAACTGTGCGAGAGAACCCCAGCATTGTACAGGCCATCGTCGGTGAAGAAGCTAGCGATGTAGCTGTGTTTACGAGCCATCTCCTTGATACCGGTGCGGAAAGTGAAGGCGCTATCTGCCGCCGCGATCCCGAACTCTGGCCTCAGGTTGATCTCCATCTGGCCAGGACCACTTGCCGAGGCGATGCTGTCGATGTCGGCACCCATGCAGTACATGCTGTCCACCAGTTGTTGGAAGAAGGGCAGGTCATGGTTGCTGAGCAGGGTGGTGGCTGGGAACATGAGAGTCTTTGGGCCGATCCGATCCGGTGCTCCGAGTACACAACATTCGTAGGTGAAGGAGGAGTGTAAGGAGAAGCCCATACTTTGGAGCTGGCCAAGGAGTTGCTTGGCGATGAGGCGAGGTGAGGTGCGAAGGGGGCTTCCCATCACTGTGCAGGGGTCACAGATGACCCGGGCTGTCTGCTCTGCCCAGGGTAAGACCCTGAAGGTGGACAGGTCAGGGATCAGAAGGACATCGCTGCTGAAGTTGGCGGCAGTGGTGGCGTTGTCCACCTCGTTGCTCTTAGGGCTCAGGGTGAGCTCCAAGTAGCTCCTCGGCATCGGGACTCCATAGACTGCTTTCTCCTGCGGATACAATAGATGGATGGATCGATAGATAAATAGATTCATTGATTGATTGACTGATTGATTGATCGACTGATTAATTACATGGAAGAAGCGGACAGGAACTATCTTGGACCGGGACACCCCATGGAGGTCGGTGGCCTCGAAGCGGACAAAGTTGATGTTTTCTCTGGCGATCTGCTGCTTGATCTGCTCCATGGCTGAAGTGAACCTCTGATTCCCAAAGAACTCGACAATCTCGTTCCTGTTTTCTGGAGACGTTTTAAAAATAAACACACAACATACACATAAAGTTTTGGTTCTGTTTGGTTCCAAGTCTCTGCGGAGAACAAGTCTAGAAGATATTTGCAAGAAATACTTTTTTCTACCACCACTTCTCTACCACCACCTAATTAACAGGCGCAATGAGGTTCCAGGAGTACAACCGATTATTCTCTTAATTGGTAATGTTATGAGTAACATAACACTGCCATCTACTGGCATTGTTATGTACTCAAGTATTGCATGACTAAAATTTTGGAGTTGCTCCTCATTGGTTCTACACCATACTTCCTCTTTATTTGTTTGCCCCTGCCCGTCAGACTCCCTCATGAATGATGCTTATTACTACTGCCTGCTAGAGCGCATCCAACAAATTTAAACTTCTAAAATCAGAACATAGAAATTAAAATACCAATATTGCGTTTTTAAACAAGTCAAAACCTATCCTTAACTATATACCAAACAAAGGTAGATATTATAAAATAAGCTTTTAGTAATCTCATGGTTTACTTCATAAGAAAAATTCCATCATTTTCAACTAAAGGTTTACCTACCTCTATGAGAGGCTCCAGTCTCTCCCCCAGGTCCGCCGCCAGTGTATGTGTACGCCCTGACTCCAGGTGGCCTATTTGTGTTGGGGTCTAACCGGAATGAGCTGGATGAATCCATGCTAGCAGGCACCTGAATAGAGGTGCTACCTCTGGAGCTGGGCCCCCTTCTGGAAGAGTCAGAGAGTGGTTTGAAGGTAGTCAACGGCCTGTTGGAGTTTCCATCGTCCTTCCATCCGTCAGGCCTTCTGCTACCACCGCCGCCGCCAGTGGTGCTGCTGCCGGTTCGGGGGAGGTACAAGTAGGGGCTACCTGGCTTTTCGTCCTCTCTTCCATGGCTGAGAAGAGGACTCTCCCTCAGGATGGTCTTCAGCTCCTCCATGGTCTGGCGAGGAATTCCCATGTCGCTGTAAGACACCCTGTTTTGAGAAGACCCTTCTCTGGTCCAGTTGTCCTGAACGGCGGAGTCATCCAACCCGGGATCCTCGAGATGCTGTGGTGGCCTCTGAGGTGAACGACCGATGGAGATCACAGTGGGAGTGTCTGGAGGTGAAGGGATGCTTGCGGGAGTGTGGACAATGCATGGACCTCTCCCTTTGCTGCCCCAGTCCACCGGAGGAGCATATTTCCCAGTTACCCTCACGCCCTTCTTGTGGGCCAGGCTCATCCCCGTTCCATCTATCTGATCTTTGCTTCGACTCTGGCCCTCCTGGAAAACACAATGGATCCATCACAAGTACAGTAAGAGGTAAGGTCAAATCTAGTCAACAAAGCCCGATGAATAGGATACAAGTGAAGGTTAGTTGCGCATTTGTTACCTTGAGGTCCTTTGCGTCATTCATGCTTTATAATCTTTCATGAACTCTGATTTCAGGTTTCATAGCCCCCTTGTGAAGGCAGCGCTTCAGTCGCACAATAATTTTTATAGACAATTGGTACAATGGTGACGGATTAGAAAATTCTCACGGGAGTCCAGCAGGAAACTGGCAGCGGCTGACTGCCGATGGCCAGTGACGCGCCACTGCTTTGAGCTCATTGGCTGCCCAGGAGGACAATTCAGTGGTGCTTTTGTGTCTTTGCAGAGTGAAACTGCAGAACTCAGCAGCTCTGCTGGTGCTTCCAGAAAGGTGTGGAGCGCAAGTCACATGAAAGCAGACGACCACGAGCGCCAGACAAAAACTGTGGTTAGCGTTGGGGCAGGGCTAAAGTGCCGATAGTGTGAAATCACTCCCCAATCCGTCGTTTTATCCCCATATAATTATGATGGTACACATGTCATGTGCAACAAAACTAACATATTATACCTCGAGGTCCTTTTAAGATCAACTCTGGAACTTTAGGAATCTTCATCTGTAGAGGTTCAGTTTCAATCTTACACTAATTTAGAGTATCTTGAACTTTAAATCTCATGCATGTGAGGCTATCTCTACTTATTATATACTGTATATATCATAAACAGACATTTCATCAGACTGATGAAATGTTCCATCACCTTTCATGTTTATACTGTGAAATCAATTGTGGCTTATCTTCAGCTGTATTTCAGATTCAGACTCTCAACAATGCATGCTGGGTATTCCGCTCCCGCCCTGACTATGTTTCTTTAGATAAATTAATTTGATGAAGAAGAGTGAACATGAACAGATGTATTTGCTGGGTGTTGAAGATAAACCCACTTAAGGCGTACACCTTAATGGCCCCCAGCATGGCTGGATTCCATTACGAACACTCCTTCCATATCAGGGCTGGAGGTTTTGTTGACAAACTTCAGGAAGAACGTTGGACTCTAAATAATTCTGAAAGACTTGTTGTGTCCACGTGTTGCGTCAGAAGCTGCGGGAACAGTCGGGCCTCTGCGCTTGCGGCCCCACCTGTGCGTCATAGCGCCAGAAAGATGTCTGGGCAGAACACCTCACGACTCCAGGGTGGGGTTTGAAGGGGCAGGCAAGCTGGAGGCAAACAAATACAGATGCAACAGGAAGTTGCCCGGGTTGCCCTTCGAAATAAAATGCAGGGTGAGGCAAGTGGGAAAGAGCGATAGTGGAGCAGTTTGATTATGGGTAACTGAAAAAGAATCTTCATTCTCAGGATTTTTTTAAAGTGGTTACGCCCAAGGGGAATTTTTTGATCCAGTGGGAAAGCTCAGCGATAATTTTTTTTTGCTTGTGCCGTTGGGGGTTTTTATGTTTGACATTTATTTGATGGATCGTGGGTTCATAGAATTCCCCCGCAGGCCGGTGGAACTTGTCAGAGGGAATTATGCAAATCTGTCTACAATGACCTTTGTCTTTTGTTTGTTTCTCCTACAAGGTGGTTGGGTGATTGCTTCATCGTTTTGTGTGTCTTTTAGCAAGATGAATCTACTGGATAGTTTCTGATGGAATGTGGTAAAAGGACGATTACGTTCCTACATTCTGGAAAAGGGGCAGATTGCTTTTATAATTGATTATCTTTTGTTTTGAACTTTGAAAGAGCTTAGTCTTTTTAAATACTTGTTAATCTACTCAACACATTAACATGACACTACATGGAAGGGTGGACATTGTCCCAGAGGATCATCCCTGGAATGCTGAGAGAGACCCAGATAAAGAAGGGTATCTATTGTGCTAACAGTGGGAGAGCCCTGAGGGCAGTACATGTCTTGACTGTTAAGATTTGGGGGAGGTGTGCGGTGTACTTGATAAAGGTGGCAGTAGCATTTCACATCTCATGAAGCATTAGTAAAACCATATGTCATTGTTACTAGAACCCTGACTACATAGCTTTGTGTGTTTACAACGAGGTCAAACACAAGCATTTGAACTGTAAGAATATGACAGGACTCCATTAAAATGCGTCAATATTTATCCAACAAAAATCCCTTTTTTCAAAATGTCATACGCTGAATAGAACACGCAAGAAAAGAATGTTACTCACTTCAAGTTTATTCTACTGAAGGGTTTCGTTTTCATGTGACAATGTTGTGACAAGAACTGGTTTGTCAGTAAGGGAAAGGTCAGGCGAATACCTTGATTGTTCGCTTTTCATGCTGCTGTTGTCATTTTACACTGTTACCAACACCCATCTTTACAAATTCACTATTTCTTATCTGTTGACAAAACACATTTATCTCAGCAGGGTCATCAGCCACCACCACCACCAACACCCCCAGCCTCTGGACTCATGAGGTAGATTAAGAATATCTTGTCACTCAAAATAGACTCCTTTTGATTAAATCCTCTATATATCTTTATATACAACACTCTCCGATCAATACATTCGATCTGCAGCGATAGATCATCGTTATCTCTCTTGTCTTGTCAGCCCAGTTTGGTTTATAAAGGGCGTAACCGGTGGCGTCTTATTTTGAAACTTCCCCAGCGGAAGTAGTTTCCGCCTTTCCTTGTAGCCTCGCGGGAGGGACGCGCCAGTCGACCGGGAGACTTCGGCTCCGCTCGGAGGGGACACCACCGGACTGCATGGTGAAGAACCGTCTACCAGTCGTACGTTTTTCTGGGGACCGGCTGTATGATTAAGCTACAATCTTCAATGAGTAAGCATATCCCAGTAAGTAGCGGACGCCCCTGGCTTCACGGCTGCCATTTTGTGTCTGCTTCCTCTCCTCGGGCTGGTGATGTAAAATCGTTACCGCTTCCAGCTGGCCTCCGCCGGTTCTCCGGTGAAATCACGGCCCCGTCCGCTCGTAAAACGGCTCCGTTCCGCCCCCGCTCTGACATTTAACGTTAAAACGTTTCGTTAAACGTGTTTTAAATCGACATAATTCACATTCGGAGGGTAATTTAGGTGTGGGTGAAGCCCGGAATGACGCTAGCCGGAGCGGTACGACTCGGCTCCAGCCTCCCGGAAGTCTCCCTCCCCCACCCCCATCACGGATAAAATCGACGTGTTTTCTTCTAAACTGAATTAAAATCGTAAAATATGTTTTTTGTTTCTTATACCCCGACTTGTTAAATCCCCGCTGCGTCACCGGGACGTCGTGTGTGTGTGTGTGTGTGTGTGTGTCGGGCTAATGCTAAGCTAACGCTAGCGCTCCGTGATGGCGCCCGACGTTTCCGCACACAAAGGACACCGAACGCGGCTGTAAACGCCACGCAGCGCGACATCGATCCTACGAAACCTTCATTAGCTCTCCGTCGCTTTTCTTTCTTCATTTTTATTCATATAATCACTTAATTTGTTCCCTATCCGACTTTTTTCTCCTCCCCCCCCCCCCACAACACAAATGCTGGTTTCCTAAACGGGAACAGACCGGATTAACGGGACACACAAGAAAACACTCACGGTTTAAGTGTTTGGACCTGGGGGGGGAATTTAAAGGTTTAAAGAGGATAAAGGTCCACAAATGGGGAAGTAAATGTGGGGGAAAGCATCTGGGGGGGGGGGGGGGGTGAAGCAGGGCGAGATGGAGCCCAATGAAGGCCTCAGATGTGACCTAAATGTCAGGTAGGACGCATCCTCCCTGCTAGGATGCATCCTTCCTCCAGCAGCACCCCTTAGGTAACACTTTATGTAACCTACAGGAGTGGCTCTTCTTTTTTACCCTCTATTTTTGGTTCACCTGCCCCCCCCCCCAGAAGCTCCTCTAATTAAACACCTTTACCTCCATCTATTCAGATGAGGTGAGATGTGTTTTATTGATCCCAAACTGGGAAATTTAAAAATGGGATTCGAACTTCACCTCTCACTTAACGTCTTTATGTTATTATTATCGTGAAAATATTGACTTGCAAATGTTTTATTCCACAGCTACCTACTTCCCTTTACTTATATGTAGAAGCACTTCGTTTTGAATCCACTAGGGGGCAAAAAAGCGTCACGATGTGGAATATAGAAATGGCGATGAAGAGCATGATGCCTTAAATGTAGCTCTTTTTTTTTTTCTAAGTTAATTCGGGTCGCCGATGTCATGCCGATCGGTTGAATCAGTCATCAATAACCGTTACCGCCTCCCGGTACAGAATGTGCTGATTGGCCTCCTGACGTGTAGTTGTTGGATAGAATATGACTGTTTGCTCTAGTTAGTGCGTGTGTGTGTGTGTGTCTCTGATCTGAACGTCTTGTTAAATATCACTCTGGAAGAATCGTTCAAACCTGAAATTAGCGGCGGAGTCAGCAACAGCAAAACATTCTGTATCATCCACCCCAAAGGGATTGTTACCACGGCAACATGAAAAATAGAAAATAAAACGCCCGTCAGCGTCCAAAACAAAGCAGGCGTGTGATGCGTTGAAGGAGCCTCTGTTTTTTAACACACACACCCCTCTCGCTCTCTTGTGTCCTGCAGCAGTTCTGTGGTGTTCTGGGTCACACATTTATGGAGTTTCTGAAGGGCAGTGGGGACTACTGCCAGGCTCAGCACGCCGCCTATGCAGACGAGTGAACGGCCGAACTTGCCATCGATCCGACTCGCTTGAGCCACAGGAGAGACAACCCCACCACCACCAACCCCCCCAGGAAGGTTGGCAGACCTGGTCTGTCTCCCAGAACCAGCGACACGTCGGCCTGGATGGGGTAACTCCACCCGCTGCACACTGCCCCCCCCCGTCGGCTTCCGCCCGGCCCCAACAAGGTGGAACCAGCCTGGTTTGCTCCGCCTCCC
The DNA here is from genome assembly GCF_040054535.1 of Antennarius striatus. NCBI lineage: Eukaryota > Metazoa > Chordata > Actinopteri > Lophiiformes > Antennariidae > Antennarius > Antennarius striatus. Next base: position 1,942,609 of record NC_090783.1, read on the forward strand.
TTTTCTTTTGTTTGACCCCGATCGGGAGGGTTTTGGATCTGCCCCGCCCCGTTTCTTTCCGGCCGTGCACGCCCCCTAAATTCCCTCGTTTTCCCGTCACGGCCTTCATTTTGGTTTCGCCTTCGACGACCCTGAAGAGCGAGCGGATCGGCGTTCCCTGAAGGAGCTCGTTTGGGACGCTTTGATTTGACATTCCCTCCGAGTTCACCTCGGCGTTTACATTCGTGTTTTCTGTGGAAGACTTTGGTTGTTTTTTTTTTTGTTGTTGTTTTTTTGTTGTTGCCACGATGGCTCGCATGAACCGACCAGCCCCCGTGGAGATCACCTACAAGAACATGAGGTTCCTCATCACCCACAATCCCACCAATGCCACCCTGAACAAGTTCATCGAGGTAAACTGCCGGGATTCGTTTAAGACATTTGGGTTTAGATGTTACGGCTTAACATCCGGGGCACGTGGGTAACATCCATGTAAACGTTTTTAAAAATTTAAGATGAATTTCTTGTTCGTTCTCCTTCAGGAGCTGAAGAAGTACGGCGTGACCACCGTGGTGAGAGTCTGCGAGGCCACCTACGACGCCACGCTGGTGGTGAAGGAAGGCATCCAGGTTCTGGTGAGTTCAGACTGCCGTTAACTAATCAATCAGGGATTGAATCAATCTGATCAATTCAAAAAAAGTCAGAATGTTGTGGAAGTTGATTTTTAATCTGAGTCAAATGTCTAGCATGAGTTGGATGACATCATGCCCCCCCCCTCTACTCGCCCTCTTCCCAGGATTGGCCGTTTGACGACGGAGCCCCTCCCTCTAACCAGATCGTAGACGATTGGCTGAACCTGCTGAAGCTGAAGTTCAGGGAGGAGCCCGGTTGCTGCGTGGCGGTCCACTGCGTGGCGGGCCTGGGGAGGTGAGTGTCACACACACACACACGTTTGCTTGGTGACCTCATGGAGTCACGGTAAACAATAACAAGTTTGCGTGGCTGCAGGTGAGTCAAGACATCACAAACAGGTTGTTTTTCTTTTCTGCTGTCGTCACGGCGACTGCTCAGATGTTTAATTACAACTGAGTCGACGTCAGACGGTCGTCTTATCACACAACATGCAGACGCTCCTCTGATCTGGATGTGTTTGCCCCCGCAGGGCTCCGGTTCTGGTCGCGCTCGCCCTGATCGAATGTGGGATGAAGTACGAAGACGCTGTCCAGTTCATCCGACAGTAAGTAGAGCGGCGGCGTCCGGTCGGAGTGACCCCCGCCGTCAGACGTGTCTGTTAAACTAACGTTGTCTCCTCCCCCACCCTCTCCAGGAAGCGTCGCGGCGCCTTCAACAGCAAGCAGCTGTTCTACCTGGAGAAATATCGTCCAAAGATGCGCCTGCGCTTCAAAGACTCCAACGGCCATCGCAATAACTGCTGCATCCAGTAGAGCCAAACCTGAGCCACGCCCACCCATCCACAGAAGCTCCACCCAGCCGCGCAGGCTCCGCCCGCCAGGCTTCGTTTTTCTTTTTTTAAGTCATTGTGTTGTTCTACACTCACCTGCCCCCCTCCCACACATCATCCAAGTGTCAAAAGAAGTCGTGTGACCCACAACCGCCATGTTTTTTCTCCACGTGCCCTAAAAAGAGGAAGAACTCGTCGTGTGTCGTTGTGAGACTTTCGAAGAATCGTTTTTCTGTATCCTTGATTCCAATTGGCCGGTTCATGCAACCCCCCTCCCCACACAAGCGGTTACACCCCCCAAACTCCCCTTCCTGATTAATCATAGGGTCAGAGGTAAGCCTTCCTTCCAATCAGATGCTTCATCCGTAAATGCCTTACAATCGAAGTGGGTGGAAGGCAGTGGAGGGCGGGGTCGACTGGAGGCGGAGTCAGAGAAGGTTACATTTTTCTACTCGGAACAAAAGAATCGTTGCCTTTGTCTCGTGCAGGAAGTCTTACTCTCCCCGTTTAGAACCCGTTTTTTAATACGAACGCTTCATCGTTGCAATATTTGTCAAGGAATCCATTCTTTGGTTATTTTCTCTATCAGACGTTCTGTTTACTAATTAAATGTCCAAAATGTGATTTTTTTATTTTTATTTTTTTCTCTCTCGCTTCAAACTGGACTTCCAACGTCTGCGATATTTTGTATGCCTTTTATTTTATGTCCGTAACTTAAGACTTGGATACTTGATGATTTTATGTATTTGAAATGTGTACTATTATTATTAGGTTGGCTATTTATACTATCAATGGATGTGATTTAGTACAGTGAGCGATAAAGTACCTGTTCACCAACTTGTGAGAGTACAATAAATGATACACTGAAAGCCAAGCTGACTTGTGTCTTCAGTGTTTTCAGCACATTTTAATTATATGTATGCAGAGTTCATTTAACCTCAAAGTAGTGCATCCCTGGGACGTGCATCCCAACATGACGTTTATGCATCCCAATAACAGAAAATATACAACAAGCCGTAAGCAAGGATTGAGTTTTGTCAATAGTACAATATGAAAGCCAAAAAAAAAATTAATGATTTCATTAATGGCAACATAACTTTCAGTAAAAACAAAAAAATTATAATGTTAAATCCTAGTAGTCGTTCTTAAAATCAGTTGATTAGCCAGTGGCAAAACAAGGTATTGTCCAAGGCCTTTTTGTTTTCGGTGAAGATCCCAGAAAGGGTTCTTTGGTTATTATCAATTTCATAAATAGTGTCATTTATTTCATTCAGTTATTATTCATTTCACGACTTTTTTCTGTTAAGATCCCAGATAGGATTAATAATGTCAGGTAATGTGTGGCTTTCTGGAAGATAATTGTGATTTCTGTTATAAACTGACCCCGGCCCCTCATCAGAGAAAGATGGGATGAACTAAGCTCCCTATCATTAATGTTACAACCAGATAAATGCTTGTTGTTGTTGTTTACAATTCAGAGTAAACAGATTCCTTCCAAAACTTTATTTTATCCAAATCTTCTCGTCTCCTGAATGAGTTAAATAGCTCTTCCGGCAAACTGCTCCTTCCAACTCTGGTCCAAATGGGGGCGCTGTGACGCCCAGCTGCCACACACCATCAGGAGCGACGAAGAAGAAGCAAACCGGAAGTTTGTCATCGTCTTCAAAGGCGTCGTTTTTAAAGCCAGTTAACGGCTGTTGTCTAGGAGCCCCGTTGGCTAACGGGTAAACAAACTCCTGCGGCTCCCGTTAACGACCGGAATCCGTGTTTTCCGGTGATGAACCGGCGGTGAACAACAATTAACGCCCGTACAGGTGAGATAGAAGCACTTTAAACACCGTTAATGAGATAAATTCACCGGTTTGAGCTCAAGTGCTTTATGGTTAGCCTAGCTGTTAGCATAACAAAAGACGCTACTAGCAAATCGTAGCAATTGTTCTTCATTTTTTATTGTGTTTTATAACTTTATAACTATATAATTATTAAATATATAGTTCATATATAAACTATATATTATATATTATAGTATAGTATGTAGTATAAGTATATACTATATACCTGAATTTCCCTTGGGATCATTAAAGTATATATCTATCTATCTATAGTATGTGTGTGTATATATATATATATTCTACTCTACTCTTTATAATAGTAATGACGTCACTCCTTTCAGATTTACGTTCTTCTTCGTGAAGTTTAAGTTAAAATGGACAATCTGGACTTCTCAGAAGGTGAAATCAGGGAGCAGCTCGCAATCCTGGGCTACGAACACATCCCCGACTACAGGCTGCGAGAATTTAAACGAGGTTAGACACATCCCTCTGTCCTTCTCCCCCCTCCATCATGTTTTATTCTTGATGTGGTCTGTTGTTGTTGTTTTAACTCTCAGCTGATGACATCATTCATGACTTAGATGTCTGAACCCCTGTTTAATGTTTTCTCTCTCTGCGATTTCAGATCTGGATGAACTGATCCGATGTGGAGACTGGAAAAGAATGACGACTAAATGTCCCCCAGCGGCGACGCGTCCCAGCCCCCCTGCTTATACCAAAGAGAAAGGTCCAGAAAATTTTGATTTTTATAAATACACATTCATATTTATACATCCATAATATTTAAATCCTGTGTTTTTTCCACAGTGAGTCTGGCCAGCTTTAACGACTCCGGTCGAGGGTTTTTCTTACATGGGGGGCACACGACTCCCGACAGACAATTTGACTCTTACGCTCGACACTCCGTGGCTCCGAAGCTCCATCCGCTCCCAGGAGCCCCCGGCAGGCTACCGGTGGAGCCATACCTCGATGAGACGATCCCTTCGCCGCTCTCTGAAAGCTACACCTCCACCCCCGACACCCGGGGGCGGCGCTTCATGAGGAGAAAAGTTCTGAGGTAGTTTCAGTTCACGGAGGCTCTGGTTGGATTAAAGATGAGTTACAGTCGGTGAACGTTTTGTTTCCTCACACAGGAAGGTGGAAGGACGATCCGTGGTGTGTGATGAGTCGGTCTACAGCGGGGAGTCAGGTAACACACACTGAAGGGCGGTGGGGTGTAGTTCCTTCAGCCACCAGCAGATGGAGCGCTTCCATCTCTATTCAGAACAGAATGAAGCTCCTGGACAGTTTAATCCTCTTAGCTCTTCCTAAAACCCTCAACCTGCACACACACACACACTCACACACACCTTAGCGAGGCGCCACCATGTACAGAATGTTCAACGACAACAACTCTGGAAGCTCCTCCGTCTGGTCTGATGGAGAGGAAGAGGAGGAAGAAGAGGAGGTGGAGATTGAGCGACTGGTCAGAGACGAAGACTCCGTCCAGGTGGAGGAAGAGCCTGAAGTGGACGAGAAGAACCTGAGCGGTGGAGGAGGAGGCGGGAGCAGTGAAGAAGACGATGAGGATGACGCCTGTGAGAGTCCGGCTCTGAGCCTGATGACGTCCGGCTACGGCACCATCCGACCGGAGGAGCCGGACGGAGGAGACGGTCGGACGGAGCGCCGCCTGACGGAGTTCGATCAGGACAGTCGAGGAGATCTGTCCGAGACGCAAGACGAAGACGAGGAGGAAGACGAGCGCTCCCTGTGCAGCCTGGGCACGTTTGACGTCGGACCGCCGGCCTGTCAGCTGAGTGTTTCCACGGAAACTGATGATGACATCACAGGTAGGAGGTCAGGAGAAGTTAGAGATCAGGAGGAGGAGGAACAAATACCCTCTGAAAATGGAGCGGTTGGTCGAGCGTTGGATGAATGGCGCGGCGCCGTCGGTGGAGGCCGGTCAACGTTCGATGAGTCGCGTTGGACGGATGGAGAAGAAGAAGAACCTGAAGAAGACGAGCGAAGGGAATCTTCACACGGTGAAGGCGTCAAGTTCATCGACTCCAGACAAGAATTCAGCTGGATGACCTACGAGCAGATGTGTGGGGGGTGGGAAGGAAACCTCAGGCCGAAGAAGGGTAAATACTACCCAGAATGCACCTGTAATCACCGATCATCTTTAAATATGATGTTTACTTTGTTTAGAAGAGAATAACGACGCTCTAACGTTACGCTAACTATGAGTTTCAACTGGAGTCCAGAAAAACGTCTCGTCCATCTCGTCTGCAGACACCACCAGCGTTCTGGGGGAGCGTCTGGAGGCGCTCCACCTGTCCTCAGCCCGACGGGAGGCGGAGCTCCGAGATGGCGACACCCACAGCGACGAGTCGGATTCTCTCTCCAGGATCAGCTTCGAGTCGCGGATGACGGGCATGGTGGGTAACGTAGTCCGATACAGACATGTTTCTGAGCGATGGCGCGTATTCTGATTTGACTTTTTCTTCTCGGACAGACGGGGGGTCAACGGGACAAACCCAAATCCTGTAAGTCAGCACAGACTCGAACCAAACTCCCTTCAGACGCCAATCGATCCTGATTGTTTCTGTTTTTCCTCCAGTCATCAGACCCCTGATCCAAAGCAGCAGGAAGACCGACCCAGTGGCCAAGTAAGAGATAAACAGGAAGTGATCTAAAGGAAGTGACACGTGAAATGTGTCACTAAACGTCCTGAATCGTTTCCGGTCTGGTTGCAGGTATTTCCACTACAAGCAGTTCTGGGAAATGTTCAAGCCTCCAGGAGAGGCGGACAGGAGCGCCGTCCGTCAGGAGCTGAAGGTACGGAGGCAGATCCACTTCCTCTAGCTCCATCCATCATCCATCCATCTGTCATCCATCCATTTTGTGTTCTGTGTTTCCCTTTGATAAAGTTTTCCTTTGTTTGCAGGAACGTCTGGAATACCAGCCTCCTCCAGTAAGAATTCTAAGAAATAATCATCTCGGTTTCTTTTTCTTTCTTTGCCGTCAGTCGTCGTGTCGTTTGGTGTTCGGGAATTTTAATTTTTTTAATGTTAGTAACCCCTTAATGCCAAGTTTATCTTATTTGAGTCACTCATCGTTTTGGGATTTTCAGTGTTCTACATCGTAAGTTTGACCTGGTGTATACAATCAGACGTGTGTATCTGCATTTTGCATGTGAAAAAATTCTGGACTCACACAAAGCTCACATATACAAATTCATGTAGAACAAATGAGATAAATTTGACAGAAGGTTCCATTAATTTCCAAAAAATGTGCTTTTTCTGGCAGTTATGTAATAGTTCAGGCTTTAAAGGGTTGAAATTTTTTAATTTGTAAATTTATTTTCCTGGTGTTAGTGTGAGAAACATTCGGTAAACTTCACAAACTGTTGTTTTTTTTCTACATTAAATCCGTTTTGTCTCCTTTCAGCCGAAGCCTCGCAGAGTCCTCGTTCCGAACTCGTACGTCATTCCTACGGAGAAGAAGCGCTCGGCGCTCCGCTGGCAGGTCAGGAACGATTTGGCCAACGGACTCGTGCCCTATAAGTTCAGCTGTCTCTGCTAGGACCCCCCCCCACTCCCTGGGGGGGCCAGGATTTTTATAACTTGAATAAAGTTTTTGCATCGTTTTTAATCTTCTGGGTTCTTTTGTGTTTTGTTTGGAGGGACGATGGAAACTTCTAACAGATTCTTTTCACGTCTGGAGACGGAGAATTGTTTCCAAAGAACCTAAAAGTCTAAACAAACTCCTGGGAATAAATTCCAGATTATCCCGGATGGAAAAATGTTTTGTCTTGTAAAAGAAATGGAACCAGCCCCGTGCATGGGTCTAAACCTCTGGATCAGACATGTTGGGGTAGAAAAAATAAATAAACTGAAAAACCACTAAATTATCATCTCAAATCCACTTGATGATGATAATGATGGTGGTGAGGATGGTGACGGTGGCCTATTGGAGGGGGGGCCTCAATACTGCTGATACTCGATTACAGAAGTTACCTTTTATAAATGACAAATTTGTTCTGGGAAGATTCAAATTTTTTCTTTTGAAAATCTTTTTTTCAAACATTCAATGAAAAAAAAAATGTTTTATTAAGACAAAACAAACCAGATTAAATCAGAATTAATCCGATTAGATAGTACCGGTCGGCGTCTGTATTTTCAGGCATCGGTTGCAAAATAAATCGAAACAAGCTCCTCCCAGTGTGAACAAAGAAACCTCCCCTCCTCTTCCTCCTCCTCCTCCTCCTGCTCCGGGGCTTTCATTGAGGGGGGAGACCAACAGGTGGACTCGTCTAATCTGGGAATACGAGACTTTCGGCGTCTTCCTCGGCTCTGGGAGGACGATGGCTCCGTCCGGGATCGGTGGCGAGTCCCTGCTGGTGGTTTTACTTCACGTGGTGCTGATCTGCTCGGCTCAGGTGAGAAACGCTGCTTCAGCTCACCTGGGGAGGGAACGCCGTTTTATTACCGTTAAATAAAGGTTTGAATCTTAACTGTTTGTTGTATAATTTTCAGTCAAATTTAAAATTTTATTTTTCATTTAATAGATTTTTTATGTAATCCTCCCATTAGATGGTGGTTTTATCCTGTTTAGGACTGTTAGACAGTTACCATGGTAACAGACGTTAATGTGCTTTGGTTAAATCTCACATTCTCTGCAGGCTTTTAAACATGTCGCAGGTTTAAGACGTTATTTTACTCGTTACCGATCGTGAACCGGTTTGACTCCCAGAGTGCACAGCTGGTACCAATCATCAGCCGCCGCCGTCATCCTGCTTTAATGGTAGCGTATCGCTCCGTGACCTTCGCCCTCTCGCGGCCCCGAACAAAGACGCCCTTCATCCCGACCGCCACCAGCAGCACCGGACGACACTCCGAGTTGGAGCTCAGTCTGAAAATAATGTTTGTTTGTTTTGCAGAGGGGCCCGGTTGGCCCCAGAGGCCCCGTGGGGCCCCCCGGAGCATCCGGCGTACCGGGAGTGGATGGCATCGACGTAAGTAAAAGTTTAAAGTTTTCAGACGTGGGTCGAAGGTGAGGGTCGGTTTGATGATCATCAGCGAATGAGGAGAAAAAATTAATCAACCTAAAAGTGTTAGAAGAAGTTTAATTCAATCTAAAGTAAAATTCTTTAAGGCTGAAAAACGTCTTTTTTTACTTGGTGTAGTTTAATCAAACTGAACCTGTTTCTTCATTGACTCTAAATAAACTGAAAATCACTTTAAAATGACCCAAATCTGGATAATTTAATCTAGATAATTAAAGTTTCTTAAGTATAGTTCCAAACTGCTGTGTGCAAAAACGCGGAAAACGTCCGTCAACACAATCATCATCTGGACTTTGTATCTCCAGGGCGACAGAGGAGAAGACTCCACGTTGCCTGGAGGACCGGTGAGCGCTTTAACGTCTCACAACCGCCGCGTGAACATAGCAGCTAATGCTAACTTGAGCTAACTTGTGATTGCAGGGCCCCGACGGCGAGAAAGGCAAAGACGGAGCTCCTGGAGCGGCGGGCCTTCCGGGCGCCGACGTAAGTGGAACAAGATGTTGAGGAGGAGCTGGTCAGATGTTCTGCTGTGGGAGCAGTTTGTCTTGGCTGCTTTTGGATGAATCAATCTGGCTATTTAAAGTTGCCTCCAGGGGGGGTGGAACAGGGGGCTTTTTGTGTGACTGGTGCTGCAGCAGAGGGGTGAACGATGGCGGCGCCTGTGCAGAAAGGACTCAGTGTGTTCCTGTCTGCTGAGGGGACGACGATCCGGACGACCAAGACGGAGAAGTAGCGTTAGCTTAGCTGGTCCAACCTGATGACATCACAGATAGAAGGACGGCCATCAGCTTACACCTGTAGTTACAGACAAAGATGAGGATGATGATGATGGTGTGATTTATGGATGAGGAAGTTGAGGGGAGGAGCTTAACAATGGCGGAGAGCCACACCCCTTCCTGCTACCGGGTCTGGAGGACCAACTTTACCCCAGCTTTCTGGAATTATCCCACTTCTGGATGTTCTGGATGTTGAAGATGTCTCATTAAAGAAGCTTCTTCACTTCAAAAAGGCCAAAACATGTGAATTTGTGTGTTTCCTCATGGCGTGTTGAATCTTATAGGAGTTTGTGTTGTATTTGTAGGGACCTGTTGGACCTCCTGGAGATCCGGGTACACCGGGCTCAGTGGGATCAAAAGTATGTTCGTTGTTGTGTGTTTTTATTGACTTTCTCCTGAAATGTCAGCTGATTGTAAATCAATGTGTAAATGTTGTTCTGATCATCCGTTCCGGTTGGTTTCCAGGGAGATGCGGGTGCACGTGGACCTCCTGGGGAGCCGGTAATTCCAAATACTGACCTGAAAGTTGATCTCTAGACCAGACACGTCATTAGATGAATCTGTTGACATTGTCATTATATCATCATTATGGTTTGGGTCCTCAGTTGTCATGACAACAGAGGGCGGGATGCTAGAATGTGTCCTTTAGCTCCTCCTGTGTAAACCAAGTCTGTAGCGTTAATGTATACGCTGATGATACGCCGCTATACTCACACAGTTAAATCCAACGTTTTCAGTTGTGTTTGTAATTGATTTGATTGGTTTCTCTCTACACAGGGCGTCGGACTTGACGGCCTCGATGTGAGTTCCTATCACACGTACAGAATATTGATTTTAATCTTTAATGCAGCTGATTGAGCATCAGAAGTTCGTTTTCTCTCTGTGGACAGGGGATCCCTGGTACTGATGGGCTACCAGGTGAACTGGGCAAAGTTGGACCCCCTGTGAGTGCAATAATTATTTTGCTGACCATACTAAGTTGATTTAAAATAATTGTCCTTAAGGTTTAAATGTTCTTTTGTGGGATTAAAACGATTAACATGGACTCCGTCTCTACAGGGAGCCAGAGGAAAGAGAGGTCAAGTGGGTCTTCCTGGTTCTTCTGGGCCACGGGTAAATATCTACTGTCGCTAACGGCTAACGGGGGTTGTGTAGGATGGCGGTGAAGGGCCAGCTGCTGGTGACAGTTACATCATTAGGGTTTAGAGGTGGGGGGGGGGGGTTTGAAGGAAAATGTTTCTGTTCTTGAAAGAAAAGAACCTGATGGAAAGTTTTTTAAGATCGATCAAACTGTGTTCTTCTTCTTCTTCAGGGTCCTGCAGGCGTGTATCAAGGCGAGGACCTGGTGAGTTTGACCCCAGTGGGGTTCATTTACAGCCACGTTCTCCCCGAAAGAGGGTAAAAAACGGGACTCAAAATATGATGTTGGAATGAGTTCCTCCAATAAAGGAGGAAATAATAACAAATAATAACCTGGAATAATGACTAAGCACCTCCAGAGAGGTGATTTGACTTATTTCTCACAATAATTAATTAGTATGTTGAAATATTGACTTACTCTGTCAAACTACTGATTGGGTAACTCAGAATAATGACTTAATGTTATAATAATGACTTAACCTATCAGAATAATGACTTAATATGTTATAATAATGAAAATTTATCAAAATAATAAGTTAATGTTATAAAAACAACGTAATAAATCTGAAAAATGATTTAATATGTTATGACAATGACTTATTTATTCCCAATGGGTATAAATAAAGTGGATTTAATTTTAATCTTAATCTTTAATTGATCAGAATAATGGACTTAATCTATCAGAATGACTTTGTATCACAGCATTAAATAAAATAATGACTTTGTGTCTCAGAATGTCTCAAGCTCCAGCACTGGATCAACAGGCTTCCAAATCTTCATCTGATTAATCACTAAAACAAAATAAAGTTTGTTTTTTATTCCTCGGGTCAAGAGGTCATGTGCAGTGGAGCCCCCTGGTGGCGGGGCTCTTCCATGACCTCAAACAGGCTGCTGTGTTTTTCAGTGTCCCAATGCCTGCCCCTCTGGTCTCACTGGACATCCTGGTCTTCCTGGCATGAAAGTAAGTCACTTGTCTCACGATGACGACAATATTGATATCCCCAATAAACAAAACGACTCGTTTAACTTCTTGTTCTTGCCTATAGGGTCACAAGGGGGTTAAGGGTGAATCTGGTGAGCCTGGAAGGCAAGGACATAAGGTAGCATCCTCTACTTTCACCCCATGCATCCTCTGTGGTCTCCTTTAGTCCTTTATCCAAGACTGAAACGCCCACCTGTCACTTCTGCCCTCTGTAGGGAGAGGAGGGCGAACAAGGACTGCGGGGTGAAGTCGGGCTTCAAGGACTACCAGTAAAATATCCAACCTCTCTCTACAAACGTTCCTTCCACATGGAGCTGGTGTCAAACATGCTAACATGGGACGTCTGTCCTTTTTTCTCTATCTGCTGAGTAATTTTAGGGCTCAGGTGGGATAAGAGGCCTCCCAGGAATAATGGGCTCCAAAGGCGACAGGGTAAGGTTCATGTCTGTCTATGTTTTCAGTTGCTGTATACAAAGATGGAGGGGTGGCGTGGCAGGGTGATGTCTTTGTGGACACGGGTTCCATCAAATTTACTTATGATTGTGATTCCACTTCAGATTTCATTTTTCTCAGGCTGTTTTATTAATTAACACAACAATAAGTCAACAAAGATCAAGAACTGATCACGTTTGTAGTTCCAGGTGTCTTAAAGTTTCAGGGGAATTTTTTGCTGCAGTACCGCAAATGGCCACCAGGCAAAAAAATAGAAGATGCAGCCTCCAGAGTTACACAATTCTTTCTACGAAACCATCTGAACTTGATAAGAAAACAAAACTACGACATGACTGACTGTCGTTTCGACAACAACACTGTCGACTCTCATATGACAACTACCAACAGTTCCTTTTTCATTTTCGTAGCTGTAACAAAATTTCACCAACAGGGACCTCGTGGGACCTTTGGTGATGTAGGTCCTCGGGGAATCCAGGGAGGCCCAGTGAGTATTCATGTTTGCCTCGTGTCTCCTGACCCCCATGTGCTCTTAACACAATACTAATAACAACTGGTGACCTTTTCTGTCAGGGTGATCCAGGCCAACGAGGACCTCTAGGTGAGCCCGGTCTAGTGGGAGGGCAGGTAAGATTCTCTGTCCCTTCTTTTTCTCCTCTGATCTGTCCATTATTTCATTTAAGAAGCGAATATAACCTCGTCTTTGTTTCTTTATAGGGGGATCGAGGTCCTCATGGAATCAGAGGAGTACCGGGACCTAAAGGAGAGCCGGTGAGCTTTGCGTCATTCAATCAATTAATCAATCAATCAATCAATCAATCAATCTTAAAGTCCTGGATCTCCTTGGCTTCATATCTTTCAAATACACTCTTGTCTCTCTTGTCAACAGGGCCTCCCTGGTCCAGATGGCCGTGAGGGGATTCCGGGTCTGCCAGCATCCAAGGTGACCGGTTTGGGAAGACTAGTTCTGGATAGCGAGTCTGGATTTGTAGATTACTCTGTCATGAATCCTGACGTGCGATTTGTGTTGATCTCAGGGTCTCACAGGTAAAAGCGGGGCTCCAGGTGATGCCGGTCCACAGGGACTTCCTGTAAGTGTGACCTCTGACTTGAAAAGTGTGCCTGATGCATTGTTAGCTGGAGCTTTGGATCTCAGTGTCTTTTTGTCCATGCAGGGTTTACCTGGCGCCTACGGCCAGAAGGGGGTCAGCGGTCCAAAGGTACGATCTATTGATGAATGTTTACTGCCACTGGGTTTCAGCTGTTTATTCATCAATAAGTTGAACTCTGTCTCATCACCAGGGTCCCTCAGGTGATCCAGGTGTCGTGGGACTGATGGGGGCTCCTGGGAAACAAGTGAGTTCAACGTGAACCTCAGTTGTGTTTGAATGAAGTCGGTTTGTTGTCAGTTTGAATCTGCTTTTCTCCTCCAACACTCTAATGTTGGTCCTGATGTCTGATTGGTTCCCAGGGCGAGCGAGGGGAGCAGGGAGAGGTGGGACCAGTCGGACCCAGAGGAGGACCGGTGAGTCGTCTGCATATACAGATGACATAAAGCTGCAGGAAATACATCTTAGGGCCCGCCCACTTCTTGTTTAACTGCATTTTCAAGGGCGTGGCAGGTGTAAATGGCGGGGCAGGTTTATGATAATGTTGCTGCGGGTCTGTGGATCAAAGAGATAGCAGGAATTCAGATTGAGTGAAGACGTTTCTCATCAATCTGAATCAATTCCCAGCCTAAAACTTCCACTTTAAGCCCCTCCCCTTTCAAGATACAGATCATCTAATTGGTTTTCTGTCTAGATTCTACCTTATCTTTTCTGTCCTCTTTCTTTGCAGGGTGAACGAGGACCGAGAGGGCATGACGGGCCTTCAGGAGCACCGGGATCCCGGGTGAGACCAGAAATTCACGCAACACCTCCAGAACACGTCACAACAGAGACTCACATAAAAACATCATCAATCCAAAACACAAGAAGTATGATGGACGGTGAGAAAGTCAGATTAGTAAATGACAAAAAAATGGGATGGCAAGAAAAAAGAAGATCCCAGCATTGAGGAGTCCTGGACCAGGAAACCCCACCCCTAGAATCTGGATCACATTGGTTTCATCGTTAGTCTGATAGTTAATCCAGATAAACCAGATTCATAGTTTTGTTCCAGATCCAAATCTAGAAGTTTAGAAGACAAATCTGTATCATCTGTGATCCCATCATTCTGGATCGCCAGATCCGGAATATGAACTGGATCCAGATGGATCTAGATCTAGATGGTGATGTCATTGAACGGAATCCGCCTGTGATCCATTCCCTCAATCCTAAATCCCTGTATTTTATCTTTTTCTTGGATCCACATGAAACCAGATTCTTTCCTTTAATCGGATCAAATCGTGAATCAAACGCTCAGTGTCTCCGATCCTGGACCTGTTATCCAACAGGAGGATCGCTGGCCAGAATAAACCTTGTATCTGGAAAACAAGGCCTAATGCGCCGCTGTAGTTCAAGTGTCGCTTCTTGATGGTCCTGGTTCCAGGCAGTCCGCCGGTAATCGGTAGCATGAATGAACCGTTGTTGCAGAAATGTGAACACCGTCGGGGCTTTTCTGCAGCTCAAGGGGGGATTCAGGCCAGGAAAGGAAGCTGAGAAGCCCTGAAAGAGGGCTCTGTTCCCCAGGAATGTGGCCCCGATGTAACCCACAACCACCGTACACACACACCCAGAATCACCGTGGGGGGATGAGTGAAGGGGGGGTCTTCAGGACCATCCAGTCTCACTGAGATGGTTTGGGGTTTTTTTTGTGGATGTGGTCAGGTTGAGGTGGGGGAGGGAACGCCTCCGAACTTCACACAGTGTGTCTTGTGTTAAAGTTCTATGTGTGTGTGTGTGTGTGTGTGTGTGTGTGTGTGTGTGTGTGTGTGTGTGTGTGTGTGTGTGTGTGTGTGTGTTGTTGTGCATTAATTTTTTCGTGTCCAAACAGGGAACCAAAGGGGATCCAGGCTATCCTGGACTTCCTGGTCCTGCTGGGTACCGCGGCCAGAAGGGCGACAGGGTAAGGAAGCGTCACATAGGCATTTCTACGTGCCTTTCCTATACAGAACCTCGAGATAAAAGTTTTGTTTGTCCGTTCAGTGACTGAACTCGGAATTAAAAAATTTACCCATTCTAAATAAGTAAAATCATTTTAATCCGTTCCAGTTTTGTAAAAAAAACACCCCACAAACGCCCGAAATTATAAAAAAAACATTTTTTTATCAACCAATAGACACGCAGACTTTACGCTTTTATAGTTAATTATATGTACGTTATGTAAAAAATGATAAAGAATGAAAAGAAACGAGATCCGGTCTCACTGATGTTGTATCCATCCACCGACTAGCGGTGTCCTGAAGCATTACTCGTAACTCAGATTTTTGCTTGTATGTCAAAAAAAAATGTGGACAGAGCGACGACTCGTATATCGAATGACTCATATGTTGAGGTACTACTTTACCCCCATATTTCCCCATGAATCAGAATCAGAAAGTAAAGGTTAAAGGTTACAGCACCAAAACAGGTCAAGTCTACCAAAAAGAAGAGGATGTCATCAGCAAAAAAAGTATAGTTTTTTGAAAATAACAATAAAAATAGTTTTAGTGATCAAATGCTGATTCTGAGTTTCTTCCTTAGGGTGCCGTCGGTCTGGATGGTCCAAAAGGCGAACAGGTATGTTTAAAACCTGCGTTTAGGTTGCAACGTTGAGTCGCATAAGTCTCACATGTTCCGTTTTTTCAGGGACCTGCAGGCGCCGAAGGAACGGCAGGGGAGCGAGGAGACCAGGTGAGTGATCAACCAATGAAACGCTGGTTCTTGGCTTCCAGTTAGGTAGAATTGATGATGTTCTTAGGATGTGAAAAGTGTTTGTTGTTGTGACATCAGTTTGTTTTTACTTTCCCCTCACAGGGTGACCAAGGAGAACCCGGAGAGAAAGGATCGGTACGTCTTAAAAAACAGCCGCCATGACTTCATGACACGTCATGAATAGTTGAATAAATCAAATCAAGTTTTACCTGAGTTTATGGACATCAATGCTAACAGCTAGCGTCTACATGCTGCTGTTGATTGCAGACAGGCCCGCCAGGCGAGACAGGAAGTAAAGGACCCGAGGGAAGCCGGGGACAGCAGGGGAAAGAGGGCAAGCCGGGTCAACCAGGACCGCGAGGGATGCAGGGCAACATGGGGCTATCGGGTCTGACAGGATCGCAGGGGGCAGCGGTGAGACACTTCCTTCTCTTTAATCGAAGTTCTGCTAGCGGGACTTTAAGGCGTTACCCAGGAGACGCATTTGAATTAATCAATACTTTACCTACTGTGTCCGATCAGGGAAAATCTCCAACGGATTCTCATATCAAACAAGTCTGCATGAGGGTCATGCAAGGTAAGCGTCATCTTCCCGCCCCTTTTTGGAAAGCCCCAAAAAGGGGCGGGTCCATAAGACTTGAATGTCATTTTGGAACGAATCGCCTTGACAGGATCCCTCTTGTGAACTTCCCACATGTCGTCCTCCACAGAGCAGCTGGCCCAGCTAGCCGCTAGCCTTAGCAGGCCAGAGTCGGGCATCGCCGGGCTACCTGGCCCCCCCGGCCCACCTGGACCCCCAGGCCCCGCTGGAGGGAACGGTTTCCCTGGGCACACTGGGTCACGAGGGTTGCCCGGTCTGAAGGGTCCACCAGGGTTCATGGGTCGCAAAGGACTCAAAGGTGAGATTGGAATTATCAATCCCGCATGATGGTCTTCAGACCATGAGGAACCTCCTCTTCTACCTCAGGGACCAATCAAGTTCCTCCTATGAGATAATTACTTGTCCCCTCCTCTCAGGTGACCAGGGGGACAAAGGGGACAGAGGACCAACGGAGAGAGGACCAAAGGGAGCACCTGGCACACCTGGTCTACCAGGTAGGAAAAGATATCTAGTTTTAAACCCAAAGCTCGACAGTGTGAACTAAATGTAAAGTGGTGACTCCTTCTGAACCAGGAGTGTTTCTGACGACGTTCACTTCCTCCTTCCAGGTGAACCCGGTCGACCGGCTTACGGCAGAGACGGCCGTGACGGAGCGAGGGGACTCCGCGGCGTTTCCGGTACTCCCGGTGTTCCGGGGCCTCCCGGCCCCCCCGGCCTGAACGGATACTGCGAGTCGTCACAGTGCATCCTGCCCATGGTGGCGGCGCCGGTCTCCGCCAAGGAGTCCGGGATGAAGGGTCCGACTGAGATGTGAGGAGAAGGGTCCGGAGAGGAAAACTGAGAGACTGGGGACGGTGGAGGAATTTTTTTTGGGTTTGTTTTTTTGACACTTGTTTTGTATGTTTCAGGTTTTTCAGTTTTCTTTTTTAAATTGATAATTTAGTTTTAGTCACAATGACTAATGGTTATAAACTGACATGAAGGTGGAAACTGAACAGCTGAATTTTACCTCAGTTTGCCATCTCTGTACTGTAAAATTGGAGAATTGGTTAATTCCGTGAATACGTAGAAACGATCCCGTTTCGTTCCAAACGAGACAAACCTGGAAGTTTATCTGTGTTTATGTAAATGTGTCAATACTCAAAATTATACTGCTGGATGACGTTCATTTTGTTTGTATCTGATCCTTTCTGTGATGGGGGAGACGGAGGTGTGGAAACCTCCCCAGCAGTGTTTTATGACTTCTTATTTATTATAGAAGGTTCAACGTGTACAAAGGAGGAAATAAACACATTTTGATAACTTCTCGCATTTCTTCCCGCAATGCAAATATGAGAATCCGAACAAAAGCCGTCCTTCAGTCTGAGATTTTCTTACCGTTTAATTATCAAACGTCTTTGATGAGAATTTTTTTTTTTTTTTAAAGATTAGATGAACGCAAAGAAATTCAGTCCGTCATTATTTAATTTTCCCTCAAATGTTGGTTCGATGATTATTTCATTATTTCTAATTATTTTATTTAATTTAGTTCACGAATAAATTCACCTTTTTGAGAACTGATAACTACGACTAAATGTTTTTGTTCTCCACGTCTAGCTTGGGGGCGGAGCCTGTAGTGACGTCATTACCTTCAAGCACAGAACGCTGCGGCTGCAAGCTGTTGTTAAAGAAATGTCCACAAGGGGTCGTCAAATGCAACGATTTCCTTTTAGGATGATTTACGCTTACAAAAACCCTTAGAGCTTTTTGCCTCTAAAAAACAATTTAATAAATGATATTTAATTTCACGGTGAAGCACATTTCCAACCACACATTGATTGGTTTTCCGGTTGGAGCCACGAGAAGCTTGACGTTCCTTCAGCATCAATCAGATCATGAGACTCAGAACACAGACAGGAACAGAAATCGCAGGGCTGCCTTAATATATACATGTTATTTTCAAGAAAATCACACATTACCAAATATTAATAAGCCTTTCCAGGATTGCAACAGAAAAAAGTCATGAAATAAATAATAACTATTAATGAAATAAAGGAATATTATTTATGAAATAGATAATAAGTAGATGACCAGATATGTATTTATATTACATGTACATGCGTGAACATGTAATCTATATCTTTATTGAGCCCTGTAAGGATAAAGGATAACAATAGCAATAACATTATACACACACACACACACACACACACACACACACACACACACACACACACACACACACACACACACACACACACACACACACACACACACACACACACACACACACAATAATCACATTCAACGTTTACATTCAGTCACATGTATTAGTAAATCACAGCCAGCTTAACCTAACTCCATTCTGTGGTGATCTGCTGCCACCCTCTGGCCGTCATGGAACATAGCAGGTACCCTCCAACGCAAATGATGAACTAACAACAAATCCAATCACAATGACTAACGTTCTGGGACATAATCTGCATTCAAGGTGGGCTGAAACATCATATGAAATATAGAATTATGAAATCATCATGAAATTTCAAGGTGTGTTTTGACATGCAAACACGCATTAGTTCCGTCGATTAAAACTTATTTTGATAGTCACAACCGGAAGCGACTGACAATCTAACAACGTGGCTGTAGTTCCTCACTTTGGCCACTGGAGGGACGTATTTACCATAAAGGGCCTTCTGAATATTTTATCAGGAATGAAGTTTAATAATACCGCATTTTGAAAAGTATGCAATTGTTAAACTGCTTGAAATGCTAACTAGCAGTAGCTCCCTATCCCTTATTGTTGGAGTTTAGAAAAGATAAAATAGATGATTGTTCGTCTGGGTTCGGAGACAAACTCCAATGTCACAGTAAGACTGTAAAGCTAAAATATGTAATACGGCCATTGACCACAGGAGGGCAGTGTAGGCACAACATAGATAAAGTTGGAAGTTATTGCCGATATATTATGTTTTCCGGTGAGCTCTCAAAATAAAAGCATTAAAATAACGAAGTACAGTATATTGTTTTCAATGTAACGAGAAAGATACGAGAAAATTCGGGTGACGAGTTTTTAATGTTTTTACATCGGTTTTGAACGAATTCTACGAATGAACATATAAACTATTTTTCTTATAGAAAGAGTCGGCCGGTGAAGAAGCCTGCTAGCGCTAAAGCTACTGCTAGCTCTGTCGGGGACATCAGTGCGGTCTCTGCTACAAACCTCCACGTTAGAGGAGCTTCAGTAATGCAAGCTACTAATTTAGAAGTTTGCATTGTTTACGAAATTGTAGTCGCTTTTAGCGGGGAGCGGGGGTGTACAGACGCAATGGTTCGGTCGATTAAATTTATTTTGATAGTCACAGCCGGAAGCTGTTGACAATCTAACATCCTCTAACTTTGTCTCAATGTTTTTGTAGTTACCCACTATGTCCACCAGAGGGCACTACAATTAGAGAGCATTCAAGAACGTGGAAAAACATGATTGACACGTCTTCCGACATAACTTTTATTGTGTAGTTTTCCACGGAACACTTTAGCAGATATAAAG
The DNA here is from genome assembly GCF_040054535.1 of Antennarius striatus. Taxonomy (NCBI): domain Eukaryota; kingdom Metazoa; phylum Chordata; class Actinopteri; order Lophiiformes; family Antennariidae; genus Antennarius; species Antennarius striatus. The sequence goes on from NC_090783.1 coordinate 1,962,240, forward strand.
CTAGGCAATTCAACGTTACTGTTATGTTTGTCTTAAGGTTTTTGATGATGTTGTATTGAAAGCATGTCAGTATTTGTGTCCCATGCACTCCAACTTTGAAGGAAATGTTTTAATTTGTTTCGTTCATCTTAACAAAAGTTTGCCTTCTATCGAGTAAAAAAACCCATAGTAATATTTGATTTGTTATTTTGAAGTTATATTTACAAACTTTCATCCAGACGCGCTGGCATTGAGTTAAACGGGCCCTATTATGAAAATCACTGCTTTTGTTTCGGTACTGCTTTGTTTCGTGTTTGTGTGTGTGCGCTCCAACGTGTGTGTGTTAAACCTACAGTACCTACTGTAGGTCCAACGCACCAGAGTTGGGCTCACATTTTATCTCTTTTCTTTTTGTCGGTTAGCATGAATGAAGTCCTGCTGTGCTAGGCTATGTAGGGAGGTCTCCTTTGTTTCGTGTTTAGGTATTGTGTGTGTGTGTGTGTGTGTGTGTGTGTGTGTGTGTGTGTGTGTGTGTGTGTGTGTGTGTGTTCGTGCCGGACCTACAGTATAAAACTAAAACACATGTAAGTTGGTCTCATATTTTCTTTCCTATTACCTGTCAGCATAAATAAAGTCAACTTAAAGTCAACATTCCTTGTTTCGTATTGTGTGCGCACACGTGTTAGAGTCGATTGTTTGTTGGTCGTCATAGCGACAACGCACACAAGTCTGTCCTCCTTATCCAATATCAGAACATTGGTGTCCTGACATTAGTGTCCCTCTTCCTTGTGCACCCATTCAGCCTACATCCATCCATTCAGCCTACAGCTTGAAGGGACGTGGGGGCCAAACTGACCCAGGGGACACCCATACTGTTGGTACACAGCTGTCCTGCAGGACTCTTCATTCCCACTATTGAAGTAAAGGCATGTACAAGTCATATTCCATACAATGTTTTAATAAAATGTGTTACACTAATTTTCTAACTATAGTTGTCTACAGGTGTCAGTGAATGCACATGTGTTGATAGTAGTTCATTTAAAAATAAGTGTTGTGTATTAGAATATTCCAGCAAGACAGTAAGTGAAGACTTTAGTATAAAAATTTTGAGACAGATTCATGTATGTCATATATTGTTTTGGCTCCTTATGTCGTTACGTGTGGTGTACCCCTCTACAAGATCCACTTTCCAACGGCTTTTGAAGGGACAATGCACAGTCAAACCTCACGAGACAGAGCCAACATTCTGTTAGTGTCGCAATATTTTAATATTTCAAACAAACATGTTTTGAAATTCTGTTGGTAATTGTTCGCACCAAAACACAGTGAAAAGTAACCATACAAATAAATAAATTAGTAGCAAGTACCAGGATGTATTTTGAACACAATTTTTCTAAACAAAGAAATGAATCAAACAATATCAATAACAGTAAAGATCTATCTTTGTGTTTTATTGAACAGGTTTTGTAGCTGACATGTTGGACCTCATATGTGACAAAGTCTTGGTGGACCCCGTGCCATACACAAATGAGATGTTGTCCATTCCTGTCCCCGAGAATCTGTCTGCCCAGTGTGAGCATCCGGACAAGGAGGAGGTCATTGCCAGCTACGTGACCAGGTTCAACCAAGACTCGGTCTAAATCCAGCATAGTGGCCTTTGTCTTCAGGAAACTCCTGGCGTAAGTGAAGGACCACACAGGCTGGGATGACAACCCGGATTCTGCACCCTAAGTAGCCCCAGCACCAGCCAACAAAGGGGCAATAGGCCAGATGTCTGCACCATCTGCAGAAAAAGGACACAAAACTATTTATTTCACAATGTTTTCAATCCCGAGTATTACAACTGTTGTTGATTTCCTGACAGGATGGCTCTGTGTTCTCATTATTATTATTGGATGTATTGTTTTATGTAAATAAATGCTTGTATATGTCAACATAAATGGATTGTGAATACCAAAAAATGTTCAACATGTCTATTAATAAGATAAAAATCAAGGTATCGCAAATACAATATATTAGACTTTGTTGTACCTATATATGTCATGTTACTGCATGAATGAAGGAATGCCTGATGAAGCAAAATAAGAAATAACTAGTTTTTATTCTGACGTTTTTCAAAGAACGACTTACCGATGTATTGGTGTCAGACGTGAAGGGCCACACTCGGCCCTCAGTACGTGACCGGCCCTTTGTAGGGTGTACACGTTTAGGCACACAGGCTGGAACCCAGGATGTTGAGTCATGCACGGAACTTCATCAACCTCCTGCAGACGGCTCCTAACCTACAGTGAAAAACATGGTAAAGGTCATTTGAATTTACAGTTGTCAGAGTAGCCAAATACCGTAGAGACATAACTTTGTGGTTTAGCTGTGAGCTTGTTACTTGTGTCTCCAAACAGCTTTTTTCTGTTGGCATACACTCAGTGTCCACAGGAACACCTGTACAACAGGTGAAGACACCTCAAAATAGAGCAGATAAAGGCATGACTGCAGTATGGTTCCATCATTTCACCATTAACCTGGTGTGATGGTAGCAGGTGTTAGCTCCGTGTGTCTCGTCACAGAGGACTGCCTCAAACATTTAGCAGCTCAGTAACGGGTTAAATCAATGTGATGGAAAAATAAAGTAACTTAGCCGTGAGCAGAAGCTAGCATTAGCCACATGGTAATAACTATCAGAACCACCATCAGACTTTATTGTCACTTATAGAAATACAGGAACATTTTAACAGTTAACACATCTGTACACATACTAAACACATAATAAGACATGTGACATTATTACTGTGTGATGAGAGGCGGGAGTAGAAGCTAAAGTAGCTACCGGACGATGCTAACGTCCTGTGATGACGTAGGTTACACAACACAACACAGAACTAACTAAGTACCGTTCACCCGGACTAACCATTCAGAAACGTCCTGCTGCAGCCGCACAGTCGGTGTTTCTTCTGGGTCCGACTCAGGGTCATGAATGTACGCCGACACGATGGGTCCTCCAAACGCCATAATGCTAACAAACGTACCGCCGGTCAGTGTCCCGTTAGCATAACGCTCTACTTCAGAGGGGCGTGGCCCAGGTGAAGGAGGCGTGGCCCAGCGGAGCTCATTAACATACTGCAGCCGGAGGCCTGAAACGAAGCGTTTCGTGAGGAGCTGAGATGAGAGATTTTGAAAAGCTGATATTTAGGACCACAGATCACTTTAGGTCAGAATATTTGGAATACAGCCTAGTTGGACATCTGGCAGCTGAATGACATTAAGTTAAAAATACATAATATGGGACCTTTAAATCTGCGATCAGATGAAAAGGAAGCATTTGTAGTTCTTCACTTTTACCACAAGAGGGTATCAGACGTATTTTTACCACCAAGAGCCTTCTGAATATTTTATCAGCAATGAAGTTTAACATGTCTTGTTATTTGAAACATATACAACCGTAAAACTGCTAGAAATGCTAACTAGCATTAGCCCCCCCTCTTCCTTTTCGTTAGAGTTTCCTAAAGGTAAAGTAGATGATTGTTCGTCTGGGTTCGGACAGGAAGACAGTAAAACTAAAATGTGTAATACTACTATTGACCACAGGGGGGCAGTGTCACCAATATGTGTTCATGTCCGGTGGTCTATCAAAATAAAAGCATCAAACGAACAGGAAATATATTTGATTCACTTTCACGAGAAAAGTACGACCAAAAACTGGTGACGAGTTTTTAATGCTTTTACATAATTTTTGAACGATTGTTAACGTCCAATTAAAGACGTGCAGGAAGTTTTAAGTTAGGAGATTCACAAAGTGTCAAGAATTGTTATTTTCTTGTATAAAAGTGTTAAAGCTGTGGGTTACAACGTTATGTTCTGGTTCCTCCTCAGGGCATTTGCTTTAAGTTCTTTGGTCAAATGAAAATGTGAAACACGAAGAAAAGTTGTGAGTGTGTGAAGGAATCGGTAAAGTGGTGGTTGGTTCCAACAAAAATCCGTGTTAACGGCGCCCCCGTGTGGCGGAAGGAGGACATTGTTGGCGTTTGTGTCAATCAGTGGAACAAATCCTATTTTTGCATGGGTAAAAAAAATAAAGGTGTTTGCGCGTTTATGTTTACTGCATTTGTTTAGTTGCGTTTCTCATAAATATTAAAATGTTACACGAGTGTTTTATTTTTTATTTTATTTTTGGAGGGGTAACCCCATTGGCTGAGCCGTGACGTCTACGGGGGCGTGAGCCGCGTTCTCAGTCTGACTCGAGGTATTTTATCCCCCATATATTTTTAATTTCCTCTGCAGGCTATGATTAGCATTACTCTTCATGTTTGTAGCTTTCATTCCACATTTACCGTTTTATCTCTCTCACATTTGCATCGCCGGACCCTCCTCCTTCCCTCCTCTTCCTCCTCCGTCTCTCCTCTTCCTCCTCCTCCATCCATCCATCCTCCTCGCATCATCCCGGCGCGGCGCTGCCTCCGTGTCCTCCGCGCGGCGCAGCGAGGCCATGGTGGACCCCCCCAGTGAGATGAAGACCCTATCAGTGCCGGAGATCAAACCGCTGGACCAGTACGACTTCAACCGGGCAAAGATCTGCGCCAGCGTCCGGTGGCTGCTGTCGAAATCGTACGGCTCTGCAGGTAAACCCCCCCCCCCCCGGCCGTGACGCGCACATCACAAAGTCGGAGCTTGGGTGGGGCTCTTAATTATTAAAACCCCCCATATGTTGAGCTCCCACTGTCCTCTTTGGCGTTCCAGCCTCCAGCATCCTCCTGCGCCGCATCCATCCTCACGCTGCGCCGATTCTCTGCAGTGCAACAAAGCCTTTTGTCAGAGCCGGGCTCCACGGGCCCTTGTGGGGTGGGAGGGGGGGTCACCATAGGTGGAATAACCGCCACACAGACACGTTTTAGCCTGCAAATGCATTGCACTTGCGTGGGTGTGCGTGGGATTGGCTATAAATGGGTCAGGAACACAAAATATTTGTGTCAGTGTTACGCGCTGCGCTGCGCTATTGCAGGGTTGTACCTGAGAATGCGTGCGTGACGTCATCAGGCACGTTCAGGAGTCGGACACGTGTGAAGGTGATGATCAGGTAACCAGTCTAAAACAAAGTCTGAGAGTCTTCAGGGAGATTCTGGTGGTAAAAAAAAACCCTTTTGGAGTCTGGATACTGGTGGTGGCGACGGCGGCCGATGACTCTGCTGAGACTAAAGTGTCACCTTTGCCGTGACGTCACGATTAAAAAAGAAAAATAGATTCTTCAACCTTTTAACAACAACATAACTGATTGTTGTTGTCTTTGTTGTTGTTGTTGTTGTTGTTAAAGGGTTAACCGGTTCCTCCTCTGCAGTCCGGTCTCGTCTCATACTGAGATCCGGACAGAATGACTGCCTTCCATTCCCATGGCGACGGCAGGCCCATTTCCTCCCGGCGCTGCAGAGAGCGACACCCCTTAAACAGTGTGTGTGTGTGTGTGTGTGTGTGTGTGTGTGTGTGTGTGTCTCAGAGCTGGAAGGCAGATGAAAGACGATGGTGTCTTAGAGGGAACGATGATTTTCCCGTTCAGGAGTCGTCTCCAGCCTCCAGGATTATCCGACCCATCCTTCAGCCTTCCAGAGGCTGAGAACTGGAATATGGGTCAGGATGGTGTGTGTGTGTGTGTGTGTGTGTGTGTGTCTATGCAGTGACTCACTCATAGTGCTTCTGGCCCATTGGTTCATGCGTGATGATGATGATGATGATGTGGTCGCTGATTGTCGCCTCGTTTCTGTTCTTCCTTCTCATCCGACGGTTATTTAATGTTTTCTAACGACAGTCAGTGTGACATCACTGATTTTCATGTGTTGACAAAGCACTATTTTTCCTCGGCGAACAATGCAGGGAAGCCGACTCACCTTTATATCAGCACAAAGGAAGAGAAAACTGTAGTACTATTGTTTTAGTATTTTAATCCATCCCAGTCTTGTAAAAAAAAAAAGCCCCAAACAACTTAAAATATGAAAAAAAACCAATATTTTTATCAACCAATAGACACGCAGACTTTACCTGTGAATAATTAATTATATATAAGTTACGTGATCAACGATAAAGATTGAAAAGAAACGCAAAAGTCACGAGAACACATGAGCTACGTCTTTACTCCACCAACGAGAACGAGATCCGGTCTCGCTGATGTCGTATCCATCCGCCAACACGTGAACTCTGACCCCCCCTGTGGTTCCAGAGAGCGTCCCAGCGGAGCTGTGGGATCCGTTCTATCAGGACCAGTATGACCAGGAACACCTCAAGCCGTCCGTCTCCAAGCTGCTTCTGTCCCCGGACGCCTACTGCCGCGCTCAGGCCCTGCTGACTCAGGAGCACGGGGTCTCCTCCCCGCCGCCGCAGGGGTCCCCGGCTGACACCTCCTCCCTGCTGCAGGCCCTCGCTAAGAGAGGCGTCCCACCAAAGGTCGGGGATGCTGACGTCACCGAGGACGACCTCAGCTCCGCCCCCATCAAGACGGTGAGGAATCGTACAGTCAGTCACGCCGGGGATCATGGGAATTTTATTTATTTATTTTTTTAATGGCGTCAGCGTATCTCTCCTGTGATTGGTGCAGAAAGCCCACCTCGCCATGATCGACGCTCTGATGACGCTGGTCGCCAAGGAGACCGTGGGCAAAGTCAAGATGGCCGACGCGGCGAAGCAGATGGGCGTCGGCGCTCCGTGGGAGAACGCTCTGCTCTTCTGGGTCAACCAGGTGAGACCAGCAGACTCCCATTGAAGCCCCGCCCCCTCCGTTCCCCATCTTACCTTTAACCTTTGACCCCCCTTTAGCTGAACCACAAATTGAGAGAAATCACAGAAGAAGACGACGAGACCCCAAAGCCGCCGACGTGCACGGACCTGCAGCCGGCTAACGACGCGGTAAGCACCCCCCCAACACACACACACACACACACACACACACACACACACACACACACACACACACACACACACACACACACACGCATGACGTTTTGCTCCTGTCTCTCATACTGTACCTGTTTGTCTGCAGCTTTTAACATCAACCTTGCTCTGCTTCTCTCCCCCCCCACCCCAACCCCCCATCCACCCCCCCCCCAATATCGCCGCCGTCACGCCTCTCGCTCCGACAGTGTCAATCCACCCGTTGGTACTGGAAACTAGTCCCCGTAAGTGTGATCTGTAATCTATCCATCTGATCAGGCTGGTTTGATTCTGATTAGCGTTTAGCGTTAGCTGATGATGTCATCAGAGCCGAGGGGGGAGGAGGAGGGAGAGGAGGAGGAGATAGCCCCCCCAGTACCTTTTCAACCCCGTTTGTTTCCCCACCCATCCTCCTCCTCCCTCTTCCCGTTAGCGGTACCATGTGACTTTACGGTGGGGCGGTTCCCATGACGACCCGCCCCCTTGTCATTGATGCTTGTTTCCCTCTCTTTGCCACCCCCCCCCAACCCCCCCATCCAGCATGCTATCGCTTTTTGTTTGAAGGAGTCGGGGAATAAGCCTCCAGTGGTAACGTATAAACACCTCGCTCTCTCCTCACCCCGCATCCCCCTCCACGTCTCCCGTAGCAACGCACACCCGACTCGACTGGTCGCCACGCCAACGACCGACCCAACGACTGACCGGTTGCAGCCTGACCTCTATTCCAACACCGAGTTTGGACGAATCAGCGAACACTCGATGGATTCAGACTTTATTTCGCCGCCATTGGTTTTTGTGTTTTTACCACTTTTTCTTTGAAGTGAGTTTGAAACACCGTGTTCTGGGGTCATGTGACCAAAAGGAGGTCACATGACCCGACGCTAACTGCTCACCCTCCTCCAACAACGCCGTGTGACATCATCCAGCATCACTTGCAGCTGACGCACATGCAACCTTCGCTTTTGATTTGGTGTGTGTGTGTGTGTGTGTGTGTGTGTGTGTGTGTGTGTGTGTGTGTGTGTGTGTGTGTGTGTGTGTGTGTGTGTGTGTGTGTGTGTGTGCGTGTGTGTGTGTGTGTTTCCCTGGATTTGGCTGACATCACAGTTTGATTTTCTGGTTTTATTTGAAGGACAATCGCGGCTGGTTTTTTCTTTTGCCACCCTTCTTCTTCTTCTACCCTTCATCTCCTTTATCTGCTTCACCCTGCCCCCCCCATCACCGCACCCCCTCTACTTGCCAATTTGCCGTTACCTGTCTTTCTCTCTTTTTACCCTCTCCTCTCCTCCTTCCCTCTTTTCTTTCTTCCTGTAGATCCGCTATAGGAAGGACAAGGTGCACTCTAAGTTGACCCCGACCTTCCCATTGGTCCACGCGGTTAAAGATCTGTCCAATGGCTGCGCTATTGCTGCTGTGCTGCACTACTACTGCCCCAGCCTGCTGCCTCTGGAGGGTACACACACACACACACACACACACACACACACACACACACACACACACACACACACACACACACACACACACACACACACACACACACACACACACACACACACACACACACACACACACACACACACACACACCACATATTTAAATTTGTATATTAAAACAAAGAAAAAAAGTAATAGCTGGCCAATAATGTTATAAAAGTCTGGAACTGATAATGTGTTAACTTTTGGCTAGTAACGTAATAATTAGGGTTAGGATCAAGGGGTTGGGTTAGGATTAGGGTTGGGGTTAGGGTCAGGTGGTAGGGTTAGGGTTGGAGTTAAGGTTGGGGTTAGGGTTAGGATTGGCCTTAGGGTTTTGGGTTCATGTTCGGGTTTAGGGTTAGGGTTAGGGTTGGGGTAAGGGTAGAGTTAGAATTGGGGTCAGGGTCGGGGGTACACTTAGGGTTGGGGTTAGGGTTAGAGTCTGGTTTGGGGTTAGGATTAGGGTTAGGGTTAGGGTTGGGGTAAAGGTAGGGTTTAGGATTGTGGTTGGGGTAGGGGGTTAGAGTTAGGATTGGGGTTAGGTTTAGGGTTAGGGTTGGGTTTAGGGTTGGGGTTAGGGTTAGGGTTATGAGTTCGGGTTTAAGATTAGGGTTAGGGGTTAGGGTTAGGGTCATAAATAAATTAGTCCTCTTTGAATATTAATGAGCTGTAATATTATATCAATAGATATATGAACACGTGTTGCTCGTCTGCCCCTTCCAGACGTTTGCCTGAAGGACACCATGTCGGTGGCTGACAGCCTCTACAACCTGCAGCTCATCAAAGAGTTTTGTGGGAGCAATTTACGGAGCTGCTGCCCCCTAGCGGTGGAGGACCTGCTCTACGCCCCACCGGCTCTGCATGTAAGCATCATTCAAATGTACGCGTCACAATCAGCGGCCCGCCTTCTCTGCTAATCCAGTGTTTATTCCCCACAGCTGAACATCATGAGCTTCATATCTGAGCTGCTGCAGACATTCGAGGTTAACAAACCTGAATTCGTCCAACCAATACATCCGATAGACCTCACAGGTGTGTGACGCTCCGTACGTTACAGGAAACTACATATGTAAAAATACCACATGGGTCATTAGCGTGTGAAACTTCTACATCTTCACTTTGGTTTTCAGATGTCTCAGGGTTACTAGACTGTACCAGTCCTGTTAGTGGAAATAACAGGTAACAACATGCCGCTAATAACATCCACCAACACGGATGTAAGTTACTATCCCTGAATAAACCTGACCAACATTAACGTTACTGTTTTCTCTTGCAGCGGTTCTCCTTCCTTCATCCTAAAACAACCCTTAGTACCCATCTCCTCCCCAGTATCTCCAGGTAAGGTGAAGACATCAAAGTACAGAAAGTTTTCATTCACCAAAAGTCCTCAATAGACTTCCTTCTGCTGCCTTTCCAGAAAACAAAAGCTGGACGAAGAAACAAATCAGGTAGTTGTTCTGAACGGGTCCAGTTTCTGTAGTAAATGTTGTGTTGCATTCTTCATATTTTATCTTAATTTGAAACCTCTTTAATTTGGCTTCTGTGGTCTCTGCTTTTCCATTCCTGTCTGACCAACCATCCATTTGTCCCTTCATCCATTTTGTCCCATCCTCCCATCATCATCATCATCACCCATCTCTCTGCAGTCGTCCCCTGTCAGCAGTGACTTTCAGCATCCCATTTGGGCTGGACAGTGATGTTGACATTGTCATGGGAAACCCAATAGATTCTGTCTTTCGCTCCGTCAGCAATGACAGCCTCTCCGCCGGCATCCCTGCAATGACGTCACCGATGACATCGGCAGAGGACTTCGGTAGCCTGGTCAGTGCTTCTGCGCCATCGCAGCGCTCGTCTTGGGGTCCTTACGCGTGCACGGCGCCCCTGGGGGAACTGCCGACGATTGAGGAGGCGCTACAGGTGGTTCACAATCCCGGTAACAAAGACCGAAGAAAGGGAAGGACTGGCGAGAAAGGAGGGAAAGTAGTTCCAGGAGGAAGGCCAGAACCCAGGTTGCGTCCTGAAGGAGCTCCTGCTGGCTTCTTCCTACACTCCCCAGAGGAAGATAATCCACAGCTCAGTAGCTCCGCCCCTTGTCGCTCTGGTGTCTACCGGCCTGTTGGACAAGAGGTGGGCGATAAGAAGAGGCAAGGAAGGGGTGAGAGGAAGAAGAAACCAGGATGCACCTCTGATATGTCACGTGACGATGACTCTGTTCTTAGAGACGGCAGTGTTGACTCGTCTGAGGCGTCGGATGACGCCCCTAGAAACGCCCCCGGTAACATTCGCCCCAGTAAAAGTTGCCAAGGAAACCACAGCATCAGCAACAGTCCACGCATGACAAGCTTTGCTGAGCGGCGAGACAGTAGAAGAAGGTATCCTGCTGCTCCGGCGGAGGAATCGACCTATACTCCAACCCCGATAACTCCAGGAACACCAATCACACCTTCCACCCCAGCAGGGGCTCCTGGCTGCCAGGACAGTCCAGGAACCAGAGGCCCTGATCCGGGATCTGAAGCCTGGGAATTGGGGGTTCGTTTGGAGGAAAAACGCAAAAGCATTGAAGCCCAAAAAAGACGGATTGAAGCAATCTTTGCCAAACACAGACAGAGGCTCGGGAAAACGGCTTTCCTTCAGCTGCAAAGAGAACAAGGAGAGGGAGAAGGCAAAGGAGGAGAGGAGGATAATCTCACCCTGGAGGAGCGTCTCACTCGCATGGAGGTGCATCTAAAAGAGGAAGAGGAGAAGGAAAAGAGGGAGAAAGAAAAAGATGGGGAAAAGGAGAAAGCGAAGCTGCAGGTTTCCAACCCGCCTCGTTTGGAGAAGCAGGTCACGTTTTCCATTGAACGTAAGAAAGGAGCTGAGAAGGAGGAAGGTGCAGACAAAGAGAAAGGAGGTGAAGGAGTGGTCATGGAATATAATGAGGTGGTGCAAAAACTGAGTGAAGCTCTGCAGTCGTTACAGAAGGACATGCAGAAATTGACGGAACAGCAGCAGCAGCTCATGAGCAACCAAAGACCCAAAAGTACCACCGGAACCGCTTCAAAGCCAAACCCTAGAGGTAACACCAAACAGCCGCGAACCCCTCCTCACACCCCAACAAAGACGCCACCAAGGACTCCCACGAAAACCCCCACAAGGAGCACCAGTAAAGCCTGGATGATTCCCTCTGGATCCAATTCCGAGTCTACCACTTCCCCATCACGGCGTTCTCAAAGTCTCACCTCCCAGAAAGCGATCATCTCCTCGTCTTGCCCCGCTCCTCGCACTAAGATCCACTCCTCCACTACTCTCACCCCCCGCAGCCCCAAGAATCACCCACGACACCCCAATCAGCCTCACCCACGGCCGTCTGACCTCAAGTTCCCCCCACTCAACCGCATCTTAACACCGACTCAGAATGTGGATACCCTTCCCCACTTGCGGCGAGTGTCCCCCAGTAAGTGCCAGGTTCAGACCTCCTCTTCCTTCCGTATTGGCGGGCCTCGGACTCCCATCGATTCTCCTCCTCGGTCGGTTCAACAGCCGCTACCTGATGAGAGCACATCAGAGACAGGTTCCAGCGACACGCCAACTCAGTTCAGCCTGGAGCTGGAGCAGGAGGAGAGCGTAGGAGGACTTCCGGTTTTGCCACAGCCCAGGAAAGATCGCCCAAGGGCTGCTGGCGGAAGCAGCTCTGGACCTCCCTCTGAATGCTCCTTTGAGAGCGAAATGCTGTCGCTATCTGCTGCCTATAGTGCAGGAGGTGAAGGTGGTAGGGATGAAGGTGCAGGTAAGCCCTGCAGCCCAATAGAGGTATTGTTGTCATCTCTCGGAGGGCCAGAGGAGGGCAGTGAAGATCCAACTGATGAAGGACATGAGTTTTCTTCAGATTCTGTGAGCGACCGCACAGATTCTGCTATGGAACGCGCTGGAGTTCTTGCTCTCGTAGAGCAACTGGATCCGCCCACAGGAGCCGGCGAGTTCCCAGAACTACAATCTGAAACCAAAGGAGAACAGGCAATACCGACTGCACCTCTGGAACCAGGCACAGAACCGAATGTGCCGGGGGTAAGAGGAGGAATTCAGTTCTTTTTTAAGGTGAGTCCTTGTAAAACGGGATGGAAAAGGAAAGTTTGTGTGAATATGACTTCTGTCTTGCCGTTTGGTGCATGATCTTGTGTTTATGTGGTGGTAGGAGGAAGCACATAGTGAGGAGGAGATGGCCCAGCGTAGAGCTTTCCTGTTGGAAAAACAGCAGAAGAGGACAGAGGAGCTGAAGAAGAGGAGACAATGGCATGAACAAGAACGGGAGAACAGGTAACATATTTATGAACCTGCACAAAGGAGATCCTCATACAGTCCAAAACAGCGATGCACCATCTTTACTCTAACCCAACTGCTCTCGGTTTCAGACTTGCCTTCTCAGACAAAAGAGCTTCATCTCCCTCCAATACACCTCCTGCAGGCACAACCTCCCCTTCCTTCACACCTCCTGCTACACCGGGACGCCGGGGGGAATTCACGCGAGTGGAGTACGCAAGGCGGCAACAGCTCCGAATCATGGATGACTTGGAGAAAGTGCTCCAGCAGAAATCAACCAATCAAGGGCGACCTTCTGCAAAGAAAGCCCGCTCCCGGCCTCGCAGCATGACCAGGGAGGAAACGCAGCTGTCTTTGAGTCCAGCCAAGGGGAAAACGGGTAAAGTCAAAAGGGAGAAGTTGTCCCAATTTAGAGCTGAATAATGTCTCATGATCTGATTTTTGTCTCTCCAGGCTCTAAGTTGACCAAAGTCTACTCTCATTCCTCCCTCAATCTGGCAGCCATGGAGGAGTCAGGAAGTAAAAGTGTGGATTCCTCAAAGAAACCCAACAGGTACACCACTTCGGAGGTCTGTCTTCATTCATTCAGAGACTATTCCAGCCACAGTGTTCGTATTGGTCTGATCAAACAAGGACACCTGGGGGTTGTTGGTAGGTTATCAACAATCTAATCGCGATATTTCTCCCTTAGCCGTCCTGACTCGCCTGCAGGATGCGTGACCCCAAGTCGACTGGCAAATCAGAATGGAGACAAAGACTGGGAGACCTGTTCCAATGGTAACTCACCTGTTCCAGAATACACTGGTGCGCACAACACAGTTCAATATGTCTCCGTTTTTGAGTACTCAAATGCTTTTTTAAGAAAACTACAACAGGATAAACATGGATGGTCTTTTGGGGCTGTTTGCAGGTCCAAAGCTCTTCAAAGAACCAAGCTTCAAGTCCAATAAGTTCATCATTCACAACGCTCTCTCTCGCTGCTGCCTCGCCGGAAAGGTCAATGAAACCCAAAAGAACAAGATCGTGGAGGTAAACTATTGACTTTCTTGTTTTTTCAACTCCTGCAGATTACAGTTCAAACCGCATTCAGCACTTTTTATTTCTCTGACTTCCACCTTTTTTCAAACCTCAGGAAATGGAGAAGAGTCCTGCCAACCACTTTCTCATCCTATTCCGTGATTCCAACTGTCAGTTCAGGGGTGTTTACACCATGAACCCCGACTCCCAGGAGCTGGTACGACTGGCCGGCGTGGGCCCGCGGACAATTGGCTCCGCCCAGGTGGAGTCCATCTACAAGTACAGCTCCGACAGGAAGCAGTTCAGCGCTATCCCCTCTAAGACCATGGGCATGAGTGTGGACGCCTTCACCATACCCGGTTACCTTTGGCACGGAGGCGGGGCGGCGGCGGGAGGAGGAAGCCGGAGGGCGAGCATCACAAAGAAGGCAGTGGTTTCCAAATGAAGAACGTAGCTCATGGCTGCTAACATGTTGTAATTATAGTGAAATCTGTCATCAGATACAATACAGTAGGAGCAAGAAGCGTTTGTTTTAATGCAGAGCGCGTCACGGTGACACTTCATCAGGCACACAGCTGAGCCTTTAGCTCTCACCTCACCTCTCCTGGGATTTTACAACAAATACAAAACATAAAAAAATTATTTCTACTTTTTGTGCAGGAAAATGTTAATGGAACAAGTGATGTGATCTTAAAGAAGAAATACTCGTCGGTAAAGGTTTGTGAAGGGGTTTAGCCGTCGCATCATTTTTACACCAATCATTTGTGGACTCCAGTCCTGAGTTTAATGCAGCCAACAGAGAAAATGCCTTTTTTTTTTTTACCAGCGACTGACAAAACTGTAATGAGTTCATTTTTATATTAGTTTGTCAGTAGGTTGATTTAAAGCACATTTGTTTGCTAAATGAAAAATAGCCATAATGGGACGATGCCGAGAAGTGGACACTGTAGATCTTTTAAGGTTGTTTTCACCTTAACGGGATGGACTGATTCATTTTGGATTGTTTTGGGGGGGGTTTTGCCTTAATGTGACACAAACCTGATTTCCTGAGGCCAGTGAGCACAGAAAAATACATAATTCAAAGAAATTTCACAAGTGCCTTGAGGAGTCCTAAAGGTGCATTTCATTTCTTCACTTTTTTTTTTTTGCACATTTGAGTTGCATGCCCTTTGGAATTAGGAACGTAACCCATCAAGACCGCCAAATCAGAATTGAAAAGCACAGATTTGCAATTGGAGTGACTCAATCCGATCAGGACAAGTACCGATTTGTGTCACATTAAGGAGGGAAATCCAACTTGAGCCGCTTCAGCCCGGGGGGGATGTGAACACAACCCAACTATTAATGTTTGAACATTTGATGAAACTGATGTGAATGCAAACAAGTGTCAGATGCCAATTAAACAACTCCGAATTTTAAAAGTTATGGGCTGATAAATTAATATTAAGACCTGTTGGTCTAGTTGGGGTTATTTCCTTCTTCACCACTTGGGGGCAGTCTCACCCTGAACACATTTTATATCCTATAAAGCAGATTGAAGATTCCTGAATCTCAGATGATAGAAAGGATTTGATTTTTAGTAAATTACCTAAAATGAAGTTTTACTTTTTTGTTGTTGTTTTTTTTTTTTTTAGAATGATCGTCCAGGGAGGGAGCAGGTCGATCTTTAAGACGATTAGAACTATTATTCTGGTGGTCAGTCGAGTCCAAAAGAAACCATCAACACAATAAGTTTGAGTTTGTTTTGGTTTTTATTGCACCTTCCTCAGAATATACAGTGTGTAGCCCAGAATAGCATCGATAACGTCTGCATTTTATTCTGCTTTGATAATTGATTAGGAGCGATTCTTGGGGATCTTTGGAGCAGTTTAAGCACTTAGATGATCATTAAGATAAAAACTGCTTGATGTAAACACATGAAAATTGATTTTAAAGATGCAAATATGTTTTTTAAAGCATTTTAGAGCACAAATACTGGCATAAAAGTTCAAAAATATTAACTATAAGAGGAAAGAGACTAAAAGAACTGAATGTTTTTAAGGTTTAAGGCTGCGCCAAAGATCCTCATGAACTCCTCACCGACAGGAAGTGACCTAAAGGTAAACAGAGAAGAAGAAGAATGACGACTTACAACATCCTACTCTATTTACACACGTGGCTACAAGAATCTGTTTCCTGTTGGACGCGTCAGCCTACCGCTGAGTCAGCGATGGAGTCAGCGTGACGACCCGGGACTCCACCCTAAAACACAGATCTTAATTCTAAAGTGTTGCTATGGTAACCTCAGAATGTGATTACTCATAGAGGCTGCAGGTGAAAGCTGTGTCAGGACATGTTAAGCATGAGGGGGGCGGGGGGAGGCGTCCTACGTAGGGACAGAGCGATGAGGGGGAGGAAGAGGGAGGCGTCTTCGTCTGTTTTATTCTTTGCTGCTCCTATAAAACTCGCTAACGGGCGTCTACCGGCTTCCTGTCGGCGTGCGTCTCCACGGCGACGTGGGCCGTGCCGTTCGGCGGGGGGGCGTCAGACCGTGGGGTCACGGAGGGCCTCCCGTACGCGGGTTCGCTGGAGTTGGTCGTCAGGTCCAGCGGGGTCAGGGCGGGGGTGGGGGCGTGGCCGAACGCGGCTTCAGTGGAGGCGTTGGAGGCAGGACTGGGCGGAGCATCGGAAGGGGGGAGGGCGGGGGGCGTCTGCGAGGAAGAGCTGAGTGTTGCGTTTGAGGGGGTGAGCGCGGGGGAGTCGGCCAGCGTGTGGGGGAGGGGATCAGACGCCGTGTCTGGGGGCGTGTCCGTCAGCGTGGGCCTGGGGGGGTGAGCGGGGGTGGGCTCCTGCGGATCCGTGCAGACGACGGGACCCTCAGCGACGTACCACACCTCATTGTGCCTGTTCAAGAGCTTCAGGGGGCTGCACACACACACACACACACACACACACACACACACACACACACACACACACACACACACACACACACACACACACACACACACACACACCAGCATCAGGGGGAGATCTGTGACATAGTGGGGCGTTATGGGGGTGGAGGGGGTGGTACCTGTCGTAGCCCACGCCGTAGTGGAAGCTGTGGTTGTAGGGGGCGTGGACCCGCTCCAGCTCGCGGGTCAGGAGGTGGGCGTGGAGCCGGGACGTCACCGACAGCATCCAGCCGCCGTAGCTCCGCACGTACACGTCCATGTCGGGCATCTCGGTGAAATACAGCTGCACGCCACAGGAAGAGGTTCACAGTGACCCCTCGCTTGTTCGTAGGTAGTCATGTGACATCATACGCGCATGCTATTGGCTGACAGCATCCGGAAGTCTCGGAACGCAGCGCACTTCCGTGTATTAAAGAAACTCTTAAAAGTATTTTAAACAGACTATTTTAAATAGAGTGTGGGAGAAGGTAACACAGCCAGAAGGTGGCTTAATACTAGCAAACCTTGGTTTTTGAACGCTTTTGACATCGAACAAATCGGCATTTGACCAAAAAATTCTGTTTTTTTTTTTGTCTTAGAAGTCGAACAAAATTTGGAAGTCGAACGCCAAACAAACGACTTTTTCTCGCCGCCATGCGCGAGAAAAAGGCGAGAAAAGTCGAAAGAAAACGTGACGGTAATGTGCTTTTTATTTTAGTTTACTGTATTCAATAATTTTTCACTTAATCTGCGTTCCATTGCCTCTGGTACGAGTTACGGTACTGTAAACTTCTGTCCTAAAGACGACGCTAACTCGTACCTTAGGCTAACCTGATTACGTCCATGTTCTTTTGTCTTTCCTTCTTTCTCGTGTTTGCTTCTTTCTTTTACATTTCTTTGATATGTTTCATTACTATTAAAAAAAAAGGTAGTTTTCTAGCGTCTTGGAACAGATTCAGACCATTTACATTATTTTTAACGGGAAAAATGTATTTGGAATTCAAACAAATCGCTATTGGAACAGCCTTCAGGAACGAATCGTGGTCGGAAACCGAGGTTTGCCTGCATCAGTATGGGGAGGGTTCATAAAGGTTTAAATTAGAATATTTTCCGCACTACAAAATGCACCTAAAAGCCGGCAGTGCGTCTTTTAATCCAGTGCGCCTTATATATGAAAAACGTTTTAAAATAGGCCATTCATTGAAGGTCGCATTACAGTGCAGAAAATACCGTTCCATAAATAATAAAATTAATAGTTTGTCGCTATATTGCGGAATTTCTTTTCTCGCGGGCGTTTCCAGGTACGCAATAACCGCGAGAAACGAAGGATCACTGTAATAGCAACCGGTGAAACCGAACAGCATCCACGAGTCAGCACTTTCTATTTCCATTCTGCTGAGTCAGCCAAAATAATTCCGCTCTCTACTGATCTCGGCAGAAGTCAAAGATCACGTTACCGATACCGCAGGGATGAAAGCGTTCCACCTTGCTGACGATGAAAGAACAGCCCCCACCCCCACCCTTCTCTCCACACACACACACACACACACACACACACACACACACACACACCTGCCGACCTCGCCTCACCTTGTCGTTTGTGGGCGCCGGCGGTTTGTCCTGATAGGCCGCCGGCAGCGGGAAGTTGAGCGAGTAGACGGCCGGCTCCCACATCCTGGTCTCCTCTGGGATCTTCACCAGGACGGGGGCGGTCATCTCCATCTGGACACCTGCACACACACACACACACACACACACACAGGTATAACACACACACTCCTCCGGTTGTCATTTCCTGCTGACGTCTGCCCCCGCCCCCCACCTCTCTCATTGGCTCCAGTGATGTACTGGAACAGCCTCCTGAAGGCCATGGCCGCGCCCACGCCCATGAAATACGCCTCGGCGTCCGTCGACACCCAGCGGGTGGCGCTGTAGCGCCGCACCTGAACGCACACGGAGCGAGATGAGTGAACCAGAGGTCAGAGGTCGATGGGGTGTGACAGTGCGATGCGATGCGGGGGAGGGGGGGTCGCTCACCTCGTACTCGTCCGTCTTGCAGATCAGATCGTATTCCAGGCACTCCTTCGACTCGGTGCAGAAGCTGCCGTTGGTGCTCGGTCTGTTCAGGAGGGGGGGTGGAGGTGAGATAAAAAATACACCTTTATATTAACTGTTTCCAATCACCAATCAATACAGCCCCATGCCTGAACCCCTCTGGATCCACAAAACCAACCCCACCCTGGACCGTCCACATACTTTTGGCTACGACAGTACAAAGGCCTGACTTACCCGACGCTGCCTTCGGCTGGGACCGCCAGGACCAGCAGGACCAGGACCGGGATGAAGACCCTTGAGGGGGGAGGATGGGGGTAATTCAGGGGTGGTGGTGGGGCATTAAAATGTTAACATTTTAAAAAGTCACTAGAGGCATTTCCACAGAGGAAGTCTGGAGATGTCACCCTGGGATTAGCACTGCAGGGGTAAAATGGGACATGTTTGGGACAGATTGGGGGGGTTGAATATGGGGGGGAGAGGGTTCTGCTGCAATGTCAGGCTCTGCCTTTTTTTCAAGCAAAGTCGTTTTGAGGTCACAGAAAAGATAAAAGATCCTTAAAAATAATGAATTAATGCAAATTAAATGTATGTAAAAAAAATTTTTTAACGACTTGTCTTCAACGTCAACCTGCTGCCTTCTTTTGTTTTTTGTTTTAACATTTTTTTGTTAAAAATGAAGGTCAGGTTTTCGTGCGCGCGTGACCGCAACGCGTAAAACAAAAAAATTTTTGGCGTGCACGCGCGTGACGCTGCAGAAAAGTCGTTAAAATCCACGCAGAAATATTTCTAAGCGACTCATCAGACGCGATGCTGATTTAAATAAAAACACACAAGAGGTGATACTTACATCGTCACGGCTCCGTGTATGCGGGTGTGTGTGTGTGTGTGTGAGTGTCCGTTCCACCTGCCAGAGGGACGCAGGGAGGAGGAGGAGGAGGAGTAGGAGGAGGAAGAGGAGGAGGATGGAGACGCAGTCTGCCGCACTCAGCCGCTCCGCTGAAGTGACTGCGGACTGCAGTGACGAGCAGCCCTCCGCCTGGACCTCCCCGGCGGGCGGGGCTGAAAACCAGTGAACACGTGACGCACACGCGGACCCTCGGAATATATATACAGTATATATATAAAAATATTTTAATATATATACTGTATATACAGTATATATATAAAAATATTTTTTGAGTTATTGGACTTTTAAAAAAGAAAAGAAAAATATGATTAATGGATGTGAGGTGTGAGACACGTGACTGGTACCCTTCAGCCCCCCCCCCCCGCCCTCCCAAAGAGAGAGGTGACAGAGCCTTGGGGTCGGGTGGGGATCTAGCGTTCAAAACTTTAATCAAAATCAAAAAAAGTGAGAAAAAAAGAATTCGAGGTTGAAATTTTTGAGTCGTGAAGTTAAATTTGCTACCATGGCAACAGAGGAAATGAAAATAAAAAATTATACTGTATACTTTAGTAATCCCGGAGGAAATTATATATACTTTACTAGTATTTATTACTTTATTATATATACTTTTATTTATTATAATACTTTATTTTATTTACTTATTATACGTTATTATATATATTTTAGTAGGAAATTATAAATAATTAATCCCAGAAGAAGAAAAACACTACAAAGAATGAACCTCAAATGTTAAATGAAATAAATGTAACAGCTTTAGAACTAAGCGTGGAGAAAATACATGACAAAACAAGGAATACTGCTTAATGTACAGTTCATCGGAAAAAGATGCTATCCAGGTGCATGATGGGATATGTAGGAGTCTGTTTTTGGAGCATCATGCTACCATAAGGGGATCATCTCTTAAAGGTACAGACACATATTTACACTTTGAGACCTTTCCAGAACACCAGCTTTATTTTTACGCTTCACACACAAATCAAACATGTTTAAGCACAAAACCTTGTCAGTTCCACGACTGATTCGGACCCCCCCCCCCAATAAGGTTCATGATAGCGTCACCGGTGTCCCAAGAGTTCCTGCGGTTTTCAATAGTTCCTCCTTTTCAACAAAACCTCATTAAAAACCGAACCTGTGTGTTTATTTATCGTCTGCAAAGCACAATGCAGCTCCTGTGAAAGTGTTACGTGCCCCCGCCCCCCTCCCATTCTTTTTTTTTAATCTCCCTGAATTATTTACAAATGGTAATCCACCCTGCCTGGCTGCTGCACACATTTCCAATCGTTCACCGATAAGTCATCAATAATTAATAAAACGAGCTTCACATGGAGAGGAAGAAGATTAAAAAAAAAAGCAAAAGCAGAAATATTTCAAACGTGACCAGTTTGAACCCGATCGCTCCTTCAACACCAAGAACAACCTCAGCCACTAAAGCGTTAATAAACAGCAGTGGTCATGTGACAGAGTGGGAGGGGCTTCTTCCTGCTCCACGCTAATCAATACTGAAATATAAAGCTCTGAATGAGCAATAAAAAAAAAAAAAGCGAATTTATTTGAGATACACTCAACCAGATATTTCAAAACACGAGTCAAGTATCGGAGAAAAGATGAGCGCGGAGCCGTTTACCTGAGGAAGGGCCGTTGACTCCAAAAGGAACACACTCACACACACACACACACACACACACACACACACACATTCACTCACATCACACACACACAGCTAAGAGCCAGAAGTACCACTTTAAATAATCGCTATGAACACAACAGAAAGCGAGTCCTGGTCTAAAACGGTCGTTATCTTTGGGAAGAAAGAAAAAACAGAACCATAAAGAGCGTCAGGCGTGGGGTTTTTTTTGTCTCCACCCGTCTGAGATGGAGCTCGTCGGATTCTGATCGGAGGCGCCCCCCCCCGAGGAAAAAGAGTCCAACAAAACCTATATTTTACTATGTTTTTTTTTGCATAGCCAGATAGCGGCTAAACACCACCGCATACCTCTAGGAGTTTTAAAGGATAGCCGTCACTGGGGGGGCGGTGGAGGGCTTGGTCCGTGTGCACCCCCACTTCTATCAGCCGGTCTGGCGGATGTTTAAAATGTTGCCCACCCCGCCCCCACCTTGTGAGCTTCCCGCTCACAAGGTGGACTCCTTCTGGCGATCGCGTCCGTTGCAGGTTTTCTTGACTTTGGAGATTCCCTCCAGAGCGCCGGATTCGGTCACCCTGACGACGACGAGAAAGACAGAAGAACTTCCCGTAAACTATCACACACACACACACACAGGTGGTGGAGCCTCTCTTACACTTCATCCATCTCCACGTCCTCCTCGTCCTGGGGGAGCTGCAGGTAGGGGTTGTTGGAGGCCGGCCTGAACTTGTAGCCCGTCAGCACAAAGAAGATGAGGGTTGACAACTCCACCAGAAACTGTCGAAACACGAAGAAGGGTGGGGTGGGGTAACCATGACGACTGGCTGTCAGCTACCAGAACATAAAACCAGCGTCCCCACCCGACCGGGTCTCACCTGGTAGCACCACTGCCACTGGAACGGCATGGAGACCTCCAGCAGGATGGCGATGATCCTGGTGAAGTAGATGTAGCACACGATCTGAGAGGAGGACAGAGGTTTAAAGAATTCAGAGGAATTCTGAACAATCTAACAACGGATGTTTAGGACACTAAAAGATTGGGACGAGCTGAGCTCTTCTCACCATCACGTAATAATGTCTGAAGAGCTTGAGCTTCTCCAGGTTCATGGCAGCTGAAAGAGGAAACAGGTCCAGTTTAATTCAGTACATTAAATAAATAAAACAAAATAAATTATAAATTAATTATAATCTCTGTTTTGTATGTAAACGTGGAGTCCTACCTTTGCCGTCGGTGGTAGAAGCTTCTTGTAGGTGACGGATTGACCTGGAAACACGATATCAGGGTTGATTTTTATATCCGTGAGACACGTTTGGAAAATCGTTGACTTTACTCGAGGTTTGGCGACTTTAAAACTTCAGATTAAACACGTTAATCTGACCCCACACCCACTGACCAGACAACGGGGAACAGAACCGCCCCGCAGCAGATGAGATCCACCAGGAACACGACCTGCTTCCACTGGTTGTACTCCCTGTAGCCTTCCTCCGTAGACTCGATGATGATGTAGGCGACGTTAGCCAGGACCTGGAAGAAAATTAATTCACCCAATGTAAAAAAACAAAAAAAGAAAAAGCAGGAAAAACAAAAAAAAATTGTGTTTCTCATTCACACACCTGCAGCGGAATGACGATCATGAAGATCTTCTTCTCCTTGTCAGACAGGATGTATTTGACGAAGGCCCAGCCGGTGCCGATCAGCGCCAGCGTGATGAAGAGGAGCGCCCCCTTCAGCCTGGGAGGAACAGAAACACAACCAGCAGCGATAAAAGAAAAGCAAAACGGAGTCTCGAAACGCTCGGAAATTCCTCTCCTGAGGAAACCGTGCTTACAAGTGTGTGATGTAATACATGACGGCCCAGCCTTCGATCGGATAGCCCTCGATGCTGATGAAGTGATAGTTGATCTGAAAGAGACACACGCAGGATGAAGGTGGACTGTTAGCGCGATGAAAACATCACAATAAGAGAGATGAAGATGCTCCAGTCTTACTCACACTATGGAAAACCAACGATATGGGTTTAGTGAAGGCCAGCGCCGCCATGAGCCAGTGGATCTTAAACACGCTGTACCTGCAAGCATAGAGACAGTTCACCTCTAGGGATATTGTGTACTGATGCTTCTCTAACGCACAGATGGGGACTTTATTTGTACATTTCTGTGCAAAACAGGAATTTAAAAAAAATGATGCTGCATGGCGGACATTCTAGTTCAACACAGGTGTCACAGAAAACATGAAACTTAGCTGGTTGCGTCACAAAGGATTTGTTTTTCTGTCAGAATGAACGATGACGGCTGACCGGACGCACTCAGGTGTTTGGTTTAGATGCTGGGGTGTCAAACTCATTTTGGCTGTCCTCAGAGGGCCAGGTGTAACTAATAAATGTAACTCAATGTAACTCAATGTAACGTAACAAATGTAACTACTCCTTAGTGTTACATAAATCTGAATTTATTACTTATTCAAGTTACAAACATTACAGTTACACAGAAAAACCATGTTTGCTTGTTGCTCTGTTATAAAATAAATCCTTTTATCAGGTTATTAAATCCACAGAACTCAAATCAATCAATCAAATCAATCAAGGATCAAACTATCCAAGAGAATAAAGAAAAATAACATCAAACACAAGTTAAGACATTAATTTTGTTCGAAATGATTTTGTCCAAATGGGCTTGATTACTTTTGTTAAAATGGGCTTGATTACTGCATTGTGGGAAATGTAGTTTTTGGTCAAAGTACACTTTTTTTAAAATCTATTTTTATGGGGCTCTTGTGGGCCACATAAAATGATGTGGCGGGCCAAATTTGGCCCCTGAGTATGACACATGTGGTTTAGGGTGTTTTATGCAAACCTGCAGGAACCCTTAGCATTCGTTGTGAACAAGCTGGCTTTTCAATTAAAGACGCTGCAGGGAGTTTTCTTTATTTTAAAGGTGGTACTGTAACCCAGTGGTTCCCGACCCCCCAGGATTGTGGACCGGTACCGGTCCGTGGGTCAGTCGGTACCGGGTCACACAGAAAGAATCCAGAACTGTTTTCTTTCTGACCTGACTCTGAACGATGTCTAGTTTTAAATGAGTGGATTCTCTCTTTAAGACCCTTCTGTTGAACACTGTGAGCCCCCCCCCAGTGAGCGTGTCAGTAAAGTCTATACCTGTGCTTCATCAGGATGTACACCCAGACCATGGCAGCGGTGAAGAAGACACTCGCCATTCCAATGTAGAGCCGCGACAGAGGAATCTCTGCTGCAGACAGGAAGCTGCCTGGATTCCTCTCCGTCACTTCCACCTACAGAGGATCAGTTCCAGTTAACGCAAACACACACACACACACACACACACACACGCACACACGCGCGCGCACACACACACACACACACACCTGACAGCGAAGGTGCATGAAAACACTCAACTCACAGTGAACGAGTAGGGATATCTCTTTCCTGTCGACTTGTTGGGACAGTAGTGGAACCTGAGCGTGTACAGACCCTCCGCCTCCGGGCCCACCTCCAGACGGAACTGTGCGAGAGGGGGCAGATGAAAAACGTCACAACAACAACAACAACAACAACAACAACACGGTTTCCTATCACATGTGAGGGTTACCAGGTGCGCACTTACACTGAAGTTGTAGGTATTGTTAACTTTGTCCAAAGCTAAAGTCATTTTGTTGATCGTCGCCAGCTGGAAGCAAACACCAATTAGAAACTGATTTCAGACCACGCAGACACACACACACACACACACGACCCAATCTGACCTCAAATCTCTCTGCCGTCGTGCTCTCAGCTACTCCAGCAGATGCCGACTTCTCTCCTGGCTCTTTCACGTTCTTCTGGTCATCGGTCACGTTGTCCTTGTTATTCTTGGTCAAGTCATTACTTGGTTTTTCAGGATTCTTCACCACGGGCTGTGATGGGTTGCTGTCTTTATTAGCAGGAGCATCTCTCCTCTTCCTCTGACCTACAGGTGGAAGGCACAGAACACACCGAACTATCCGTTACGTTCCAAAAAAAAAAAAAAAAGACTGGATTTGTGATCCCCTTTTGATTGTTTGTTTGTCATTTGTTTCGATAAAAAAAGTAAAATAAGAATGAAATAAATAACTGCAGAGGCATGCAAAAGATTGTAAGAGCATCACTGACCTTTGGGTGGTTCCACCTTTTGTCTTGCAATCAAGATGTTGTCTTGTTTACCCAGAGCTTTCACGTTGACGCTACACAAACACACATCATGCCGTCAATCTTCTTCAGTTTGGCTTTCATGGCCACACTTAACACACATTTCCAAACACACATACCTGGATGAGTTGATATCGATAAGGAAAAGAACGAGCGGATTGGTGACAGATATCTGTGTGGGAGTGAGAGGACACAACTCGGTGTCTTCTGCCTGGATTAAAAACAAAAACCACAAACAGTTACAACACGTTTGACAAGAGTTCTACACGCCTGTATTTAAGGAATATTAATGATTCGATGCACTCACTGTGTAGGACAAGATTCCGTTGACACGTGACCTGGAGAAGCTGAACCCAACCTAAAGAGTTGGAAATTGAGATAAACGGTTATGTCAAGTCTCTAAATTAGAACCAGAGGGACAGAAAGATTAAAGTCAGGCTCTCTGGTCCTGTTGTTACATCCCATGTGTGTTCATCCGTCCACTAAACATCTTCAAAACCGTTGCAGATAGAAAGATGAAACAAAAAGTACATTACTCGGGCAGCGAAGGGGATGAAAACGAGAGAATGATCTTGACCTTGGGAAAACTAGGTCAAGGCCAAATGTCAACTTTTTTACGTTTTTTTGCACATATCTCAGGAACCGGATAAGATAGAAAGATGAAACAAAAGGGGCTATATACAGGGAGGCAAGGGGATGAAAATCAGATCACAACCTTAACCTTGAAAAAACTAAGTGAAGGTCAAATTTCCACTTTTACACCTTTTTAGGTACACATCTCTAAAAACCTGATGAGATATAAAATCACAAAACAAAAAGCAACATTTTCAGGAAGCCAGAGGCACAAAAATGTGATGATGTTGCAGGATGTTGCAGTCTCTGACTGTCTTGTTGTCAATGGAAACAACAGTAAACTTTAAAGTTATAGAAAAATCACAAGTCTGATGATGCTAGCACAGTGGTTCTTAACCTGGGTTCGATCGAACCCTGGGGGTTCGGTGAGTCGGTCTCAGGGGTTCGGCGGAGACAGAGGTCAAGACAAAACACCGGACACATCGTGTCGGGTGTTTTTGCCCAACATACATGAATCACTGTGTACGTTTGACAGATCGTGTTAACTCGTGATGACACGCCCCCTTCGTCATCACTGGCTGCAGGTGATCACACTACATCGATTAGCCTACCTGTGCTACGGAAGATTTTGCGCACTAGGTAGTCGATTTCTGCCTGTCATGATGGTACGTCATCTGATTGCTTTCTTCATATTTTAATTCATAGTAACTATGTTGAACAAAATAAGAAAGTGGTCGGACGAATGTGTGCAACGTGAATTTACATGTACTGTATAACGGAACGTGATGGGAGTCAGCGTTCTGCAGGATTTGCAATGTCAAGTTGATTAACTCTAGTCTGTCACTAGCAAAAATAAAAAAACACTTCCTTAAGCTAAATGGAAATCAACAGAAACAGACTTTGGTGTGAAAATGACATCAGAGCCACACATCTGAACTGGTCTCTATGACAACGGCAGAAGTCACACTGATTTGCAGGTAGGTCATTTCATGTGAGGTCATGCACTGTCTTGGTTTTGTTCTTTGAAAAAGGTGACATTAATGCACAATTCATTAAATACACCAGTAAAACATATACTTATATCTTAAATTTGAATTTATTATTATTATTTTTACTAAAGAAGGGTTCGGTGCCTCCAACAAGGTTAAGAACCACTGGTCTAGCATGGAAGATTTTACATTAGATGCTCTAACAAAAAATTACAGACCAACAGGCATTGGTTCAGTATCACCAGCTTCATTGATTGATTATGATTTCATTATCGACGATTACACAACAGTCACATCTAAAGCTCACAAGTGGAGATAAAAAACAGCCTGTTTTATGTCTTTATTCGTCCCTTACGTGGTGTGGGCTGAAGTTCGCCGGCTTTTCCGTGAAGACGAGGGAATGCAGGTTGACGTCCAGCGTCCCGTTAGCGAAGAAACAGAAATTGTTGAGGTCGACTGCAACCCGAGTTTCATTCTGGAAAAGAAACACATGGGGGGAAAAATGAAAAAAAAAAAAAGTTGAAGAGACTAGATTTCGGTCCTGTTACCTCACAATCACCTATCGTGTCTGTGGAATAACAGCTACTTTGCTCAAAAACTTTCATCACGTCACAACAACACGACGTCACGTCTGGTTCGTCCATCAAAGCTAATCAAAGCGCACTAGCTAGCTTAAAATGTCGTCTGGATGACACTCATTAACTCATTGTAATCCTAATTTTAGGTGGTTTCCTTACTTTGAGCGTAAGCTTGTGTATCCGTGCTTTACATCCAGTCAGCAGTAGAAGGAATAAATACCCTGCTCCGACATAAACTCGGTGGTCCACAGCCATCACTGAGCAGTAATTAACTTGCTAGCGGCGACTAAATGCTAATGCTAGCGAGCGACAATCTTGCCAGATGGCAAAATCGCAAGTAAGCTAGCACTGCTAACAGGATACGAGGAGAGTTACAGCGATGATAATCTTTAAATCGGATGTATCGGTTGCTATTTACGTGTGCCACTGGTAAATTATGAGGATTCACGTAACGATTTCCGAATATTTAGTGCGTCCATTGCGTTAACTAAAAACCTAGCTGATAGATGGCAAACTTGCTTCCTTGTCTTGAAATACAGGAACAAAACATTGGGCAAGGATCGGACACATACGTCACCGGCCCACGCTAACTTCCGGTTTACGGACGAGTACGTGATTCAAAGTATGAGACAGTGTGGCTCAATCTTAAAAATGGGTATAAAAATAATTATAAATACACTATACACGAACATACTATGGCCATGTGTCATTTATATGTCAAATGAACACGGGAGACGCGCATTACATTTCTTACTATACCTTGTAGATTTAGCTTTAGATTTGGTCACGTGACTGCGCTTCTTTGCCATAGCTTCCGGTATGGAGGCGTTCACGTGAATAACCGTCCACGTCGGATGAAATTTCGTTGATTCCGTGTTCGTAAATAGACGATGTTTACCTTCTTTGACACGTGGAAGAAATTTTTATTCCAGATAAAAATGCTCTATTTGCCACTAAAGAGGAATACCCACAAAATATTGAGTAAATTATGGCGTCATAACCATAATGTAACTGTGACCCAATATAAGAAATTATATACAAATGTTATTTTTTTTATCTGCGCAAACCTTTTCTCATTTTAGAAAGAGAAGAATGGGCCCCACATTAAATTTAAAAAAAGGATAAAGTCTGTGTTATTGATATTTGTTTATTGTATTTTGAGAAAATATTTAAAGCCCATCCAGTACAAAATTACATCAAACTGCATCAAATGTCTCTAAATGACATTGATTATTCTGTATAAAAAACTCATACAAACGAACATTACATGGTACTTTTAAAAGAAGTATTTAAAAGAGTGACAGTTATGATGTAAAAAATGAAGCGCATCTCACAGTGAGTGCTGTTCATGGAATTAATCTGATGAAAAATGCGTGAATTCTTTTGGCTTTGGTTTTGTAGTAAAAATCTGCAGTTTGTACAAACAACTCAGATAAAATGATCAAATCTTCATGCAGGTTAACACATATCTATAAGAAAGACACTTAACCACTGCATAAATCTTCGTGTGTATATATATTTTTTGAGTAGTACAAGAAAGTACAACTCCCACAAATTGCAGATACAGATTACCTATATATATATATATATATATATATATATATTCTTAAGATACTAAAACTAGATTTTCCTCATTCTGTGACAACATACGGGGAATCCATTTGTTTGATGCAACGTTAACTGTCAGTCTCACCTTTAATTAAAACATGACTCCTTTACAGTCATCTTGTTGCTTGTGTTCCATCATATCTTTTTCTTCCAGCATACATTCCATTTCAATCAACTTTTATTCATATAGTGCTTAATCACATCAGAAGACATGTCAAAGTATGTCTTACTTCAATAAATTCTGGTCTGATTGTGATGATTTGATGCCGCGTTGGTCTTTCTTCAGGAGGATCAGGAATGGCCTCGGGGGTGGGGGGGATGGACAATTCAGCAGTTGTTACCCCTGCAGATGAACAACAGATGCATGAAATCATTATGGGCTATAATGTGGGTTAAATTAAGACTGATTCCAGTTAGCTTTCTAGCTCAAAGTGACTACTGCACCTGAGGAAAGGCTCTCTAACTCATCTGCTTCTGCGTTGCAGTCCATCGATCTGAGAATACCAAGAGTAAGTTTCCTGGCCAACTCCTCCCCTTGGATCATCGTGATCATTTCCACGACGTTGACGGGAGACGCTTCCTCCAAACGGGCCCTCGGAATCTTCTTGTAGCCATCAATGAGACCATTTGAGAGGTAGAACTTGAACATCTCAAAGTTGTCTTTGTTGAGGTCTTCCAGAGTTCTAAGGAGAAGCTCCGGAGTCCTCATGTCTCCTCACTGAACCAACACAAGAGGCGAAAGTAGTTTCGAAAGTAGATAGTGAATATATTGGTAGAAGGATGCTGAGTTTTGAACTGCCAGGCAGGAGACCTAGAGGAAGACCAAAGAGGAGGTTTGTGGATGTAATGAAGGAGGACATGAAGGTAGTTGGTGTGAGAGAAGAGGATGCAGAACACAGGGTTAGATGGAGGACACTGATTCGCTGTGGAGACCCCTGAAGGGAAAAGCCAAAAGGAGAAGAAGAAGAAGAAGAAGAAGGAAGGGACTAATTATAGTTTAAATATATGCGTTGGATTTAAAGGATTCAGAACAAACCTCTGGGAATGTTTGTATTTGAGAAAGTGTGAAAATGAAATTACCTTAACTGAGAATAAAGAGTAAAAAAAATTTCACAAGGATTAAAAATGTAGAACAATGAAAGGTGTTAGGAAAATAACAGGAGTCAGAAGTCAAGATAACAGATGATATAAGATATAAAACTTCAGTCTGATTTGTGTTGATCACCCAAGGAGTTTATAGTAAACCTCAGGTTTCAGGGTTGAACATTTACAGTAAGTTCCACGCCCTTTCTCTCCAGACAGTACGTATTCACTTTGTGTGAAGGTGTTTGTGTGTGTATTTGATCGATTTTGTGCACAAATGCACCCAAAAAGAAAGAATGAATACAGAGTAAGATTTTTTTTACATGTATATACTTTTTAAATAGATTTGTGTGTCATGTTAATTACATGTAAACAACCTTTTCAAACCACTTAAAATGAGAAACACAGAAATGGAAAGATATAGTTGTTGTTTTTTTTAAAAAACAGGAGAACATGGCAAGTTTCGATTTCGAATGAAGCAACAGGAAAAGTCTTCAATCACGTTACTGAAATAAGGAACAACTCAAACCTTACAGAGCAATTAATATATAATAATACCAATGTTAAAAACATATGTTGGTAATTATGTTATAATTTATAAACTAAACTTCTGGTGCTGATCATTATAACCTTAAAAAAGTGAAAACACTATACCTTTAAAGAGTCCGAGAATCCACAACGATTTCCCGTTAAGCTGACAAACGATCCGCAGCGAGGATGGCAGGAAGTTCCCGGTAGAACCGGTCTAAAACCTTACATTACACGGACTACAGGGGGAGTTCAAGGCTCCGATGCATGTGACGTCACCAATCCCATTCAGGTCGCCGTTTACCAGTCGTGACGTCACCAGCACTCCCGAGAAGCAACACTTGAAACTTGATTGGCCGGTCGTGTTGTCCGATAATGAGTGTGGCCCCATGGTGCGTTCAAGGTACGGTTAAGTTTACCTTTATCACAACAACATCATCAATCTATCTATATTTCTATTCAAAATGTTACTATTTATAAATTTTAATATATTATATATTAATAAATGTAATTAGTGAAATATATATTGTGACCCTAATTAATTAAAAAAAGTTACGAACTTGATTTCCTGACACAGAGCACACACCCAAACTCATTTCCGCTTTTGCCTTTCAAAATAAAAGGAGGCTACAGTCTTTGTTACTGATATTTATTTATTGTATTTTGTGAAAATATTTAAAGCGCATCCAGTACAAAATTACATCAAACTGCATCAAATGTCTCTAAATGACATGATTAAATGAAAAATGTGCATTCTTTTTTTGATTATTCTGTATAAAAAAAATCATTAAAATACAAACGAACATTACATGGTCCTTTTTAAAAGAAGTAGTTAAAAGATTGACAGTTGTGATGTAAAAAAATGAAGTGCATCTCACAGTGAGTGCCGTTCATGCAATTAATCTGATGAAAAATGCATGAATTCTTTTGGCTTTGGTTTGTAGTAAAAATCTGCAGTTTGTACAAAAATCTCAGATAAAATGATCAGATCTTCATAGCACAGGTTAACACGCATCTATAAGAAAGACACTTAATGCCACTGCATGAGTTGGTGTGTATATATATTTTTTAACAAAATTTGTACAAGAAAGTACAACTCCCAAAAATTGCAGATAGATTACCTATATATACAGTATATATATTCTTATGATACTAAAACTAGATTTTCCTCATTCTGTGACAACATACTGGGAATACATTTGTTTGATGCAACGTTAACTGTCAGTCTCACCTTTAATTAAAACACGACTCCCTTACAGTCATATTGCTGCTTATATATTCCATTATTTCTTTTTATGCCAGGATACATTCCATTTCCTATGTTTTACTTCAATAAATTCTGGTGTGATTGTGACGCTGTGGTGCCGCGTTGGTCTTTCTTCAGGAGGATCAGGAATGGCCTCGGGGGTGGGGGGAATGGACAATTCAGCAGTTGTTACCCCTGCAGATAAACAACAGATGCACGAAATCATTATGGGCTATAATGTGGGATAAATTGAGACTGATTCCAGTTAGCTTTCTAGCTCAGAACGAACACTGCACCTGAGGAAAGGCTCTCTAACTCATCTGCTTCTGCGTTGCAGTCCATCGATCTGAGAATATCAAGAGTAAGTTTCCTGGCCAACTCCTCCCCTTGGATCATCGTGATCATTTCCACGACGTTGACGGGAGAAGCTTCCTCCAAACGGGCCCTCGGAATCTTCTTGTAGCCATCGATGAGACCATTTGAGAGGTAGAACTTGAACTTCTCAAAGTCGTCTTTTTTGAGGTCTTCCAGAGTTCTAAGGAGAAGCTCCGGAGTCCTCATGTCTCCTCACTGAACCAACACAAGAGGCCAAAGTAGTTTCCACATTAGCATTCATTGTTCAAGGAATAACTGGTCTGATTTGTGTTGATGAAAAAAAAAAGACAAGATCTACCACTAAATGAAAATACACAGAAGGAATTTGACTATTTGGACGAGTGAGGAAGGAACTCATTATAGTTCAAATCTATGCGTTGGATTTAAAGTAAAATCCAAATGGAATAAGAGATGAAAACATGATGAATACCTGAAGCTGGAAAAATAGAACAGCGAAGGAGGATTCAAAACAAACCTCAGGGAATGAGGTTTGTTTTGAAAGAAGGAAATTGCCTTGATTGAGAGTAAAGAGTAAAATAAATTTCACAAGGATTAAAAATGTGGAACAATGGAAGGTATTAGGAAAAATAACAGGAGTCAGAAGTCAAGATAACAGATGATATAAGATATAAAACTTCAGTCTGATTTGTGTTTATCACCCAAGGAGTTTATAGTAAACCTCAGGTTTCAGGGTTGAACATTAACAGTTCCACGCCCTGTCTCTCCGGACAGTACGTATTCACTTTGTGTGAAGGTGTTTGTGTGTATTTGATACACAATTTGTACACAAATGCACCCAAAAGGAAAGAATGAATACAAACAGAGTAAGATTTTAAAAAAATAAAATAAAGTATATATATATATAGTACTTTATATATATTTTATAAATAGATTTGTGTTTCATGTTAATTACATGTAAACAACCTTTCAAACCACTTAAAATGTCATCTTATCCCGTGTGAGAAACACAGAAATGGAAAAATAAAGTTTTTTCTTTTAATCGCAGGGTGGGGACAGGAGAACATGGCGAGTTTCGTTTTCGGATGAGGCAACAAGAAAAGACTTTAACCGCGTTACTGAAAGTTAGGAACAACTCAAACTTTAGACAGAACAATTAATAAATAATAATACCGATGTTAAAAAAAATATGATGGTATCATTATAACCTTAAAAAAGTGAAAACACTATACCTTTAAAGAGTCCGAGAATCCACAACGATTTCCCGTTAAGCTGACAAACGATCCGCAGCGAGGATGGCAGGAAGTTCCCGGTAGAACCGGTCTAAAACCTTACATTACACGGACTACAGGGGGAGTTCAAGGCTCCGATGCATGTGACGTCACCAATCCCATTCAGGTCGCCGCCGTTATCTTGTCGTGACGTCATCCGCACTCCCGAGAAGCAACAACACCTGAAACATGATTGGCCGGTCGGGTTGTCAGATAATGAGTGGTGCGTTCAAAGTACGCCGAAGTTGCATCATCTATCTATATTTCTATTTAAACTGTTAAAATTTATCAATTTTAATATATTATATATTAATAAATATAATTAGTAAAATATAAATATATATAGTGACGCTATTATTTAATAAAATCAGTTACGAACTTGAGTTACAGACACAGAGCACACGCTCAAACTCTTTTCCGCTTTGGACTTTCAAAATAAAAGAAACCGGAAATGAAACATTTCAAAGCGTTCACGTGGGCCGGAAAAGTTTTTTAAAAAATAAAATAAAATAAAAGTTACACTAACTTTACTTTTACCACAGAAACACACACACACATCGGTTATAACGGTTCATTTATTGATGGTAACCACAAGTGGATCTCTTCAAGCTTTTCCCGCTGACTTCATTCATCGCAGAGAGTTAAGCTCTTCTACTGGGGTGTCGTTCGTAGCGGGAGGGGGGCCGAGCAGCCAGAATGAAAAGACAGAAGCAGAAAATGGACTGATTCAGATTATGGAACTCATTATGGAAACTGATTCCGATTCGTTTTGCTCAGAGCGGCTACTGCACCTTGATATTTGTCCCATAACTCCGTCGCTAGGGCGTTGAAATCCATCCTCCTCAGAATCTCCACAGTCAGACGCACAGCCTTCTCACCGGGATTCTTCTTTGTCATCTCGAACGCGGTGTCGGAGCTCGACGCGTCCTCCAGGCGGGTTTTTGGAATGCCTTCGTAGCCTTCGATGAGTTTGTTCCAGAGGTAAAACTTGAATTTCTTGAAGTCTTCTTTACCCAATTCATCCAAAGTTAGCATGAGAAGCTCTGTAACCAGCATGTCTCCTCACAGAATCACCGCCTTCTTCTGGAAACAGGAGAACAAATTTGTCACGTCACTTTTCCCCGCTCAAATCGCATCGCGGATTACAGTACAGTATTATACTGTAAAACACTGATATGATAGCATTAATATAATAACAAATTACTCATTCAGTACATTTCTCACCAGTTGAGATTATTCAAACCTGCCTCGAAACGGAATCCAAAATGAAACTAACAGGACGTCGGATTTTAATCCAGGAAGACATGGACAAATTTAATAATCCAGGAAGTTTGAGAGATGATTTTGGGCGACCCCTGCTGGTCACTGTGGCTATTACTATATGGACCATGAACTGTTAAACTCATCATACACTAAACTAACACTAGAAACTTTATGGATGAAATTCATTTAAATTAACTAGAAAGGGGGAAAAATCTTTACTAATGTAGCCCAGTCCAATGAGAAGTCTTTATTTTGATGTTACTTTGACTTTTTTTTGTCTGTTTTTGTTGCAAAGCTATATATAAGAAAAATGGAATAAATAAGAAAAATTGATATTATTTTTGCTGTTGTTAATTTTATGTTTTTGTATTTTAAAAATAAAATAAATATTTGTATTGGGGTTTTTTTTAATGACAAAAACAAATCCCCCATTTATTCACTATTCGCTTAAATATAAAGAACAGTTTAAGAAGAGGATTTAACTGGACGACCATGACACACACACACACACACACACACACACACATCTGACTTGAGTTCCTACCTTTTGTTCTGTAAAGATAACACACCATCACTGCCTCCTCTGTTTTCTTCTGTTCTCTCACACTCACTCTTGCCCTCTGTGCAGCAATACTACGCTGCATTATTCTTGACCCTCCCTTCCTTCCTCTCTTGATGTACCAACAGAGAACGCCCATGGTGGGTTTCAGAAGCCAAGGAATCGCCTGATCATCGACTGCAGACACACAAAGGCTCACACACACACACACACACACACACACACCCTCACTCCCATAAAACCCTGACATGTACCCAGTGTTTTCTCAGAAGTCTCGGGCCGTGTCGCCGCCAGCATCACCCAGCCAGCCGCTCGTGTTTGAGCAGGACGCCGCATCAGCTGTTTGGAGCCGGGTCACCTGAAGGAGGATGTTCACACCTGGGGGGCCAATCACACTTCTTCTGCTGACCAGCCTTGTGGGCTCAGGTGAGTGACGCCACGGCAGGAGGGGGGCAGACGTTTAAAACAGACCTGGGGAGGCCTCGCCGGAGGGCGTGGCCTTCAGGGATGATTGGACGGTTCACGTTTTAATTGGATGAAGAGTTTTAAAGTATAGTTTTGTGAGGAAGTTTCTGAAATCATCCCACTGTGTGTGTAAGTGTGTGTGTGTGTGTTACTATGAGACCATTTAATCAGTGGCACGTGTGTGTGTGTGTGTGTGTGTGTGTGTGTGTGTGTGATTGTCATACCTGAGTAAGTACAGTATTGTAAATATATTCACTACAGTAGCTTCAAGTCTAATACTTCAATGAAATTTAAAAGAAATTTAATAATAACAATAACAATAATAATAAAATTATTAATTTAACTTATTAATTTTATTTAATAAAATAAAATAAAATAATTATTATTATTAATAATAATAATAATAATAATAATAATAACAATAATACTTAGAATTGAAGAAACCTCTTGGGTGAAAGGTGAAACATCTTCAAGAAACTTTGTTAAAGTCCAGTGGATTGATTTAAACAACTTTGGACAACAACAACAACAACAACAATAATAACAATAATAATTTCGATAGGCTGGTTTTAGGGACACATTAGATGATAGATAGCCAGATAGACAGATAGACAGATAGACCGATAGATAGATAGATAGATAGATAGATAGATAGATAGATAGACAGATAGACAGATAGATAGATAGATAGATAGATAGATAGATAGATAGATAGATAGATAGATAGATAGATAGATAGATAGATAGATAGATAGACAGATAGACAGATAGACAGATAGACAGATAGACAGATAGATAGATAGATAGATAGATAGATAGACAGATAGACAGATAGATAGATAGATAGATAGATAGATAGATAGATAGATAGATAGATAGATAGATAGATAGATAGATAGACAGATAGATAGGTGGATCAGGCAGGAGGAAGGCCCCCCCGGTGGAACAATGGTCCCAGAGAGGAGGAGTGACTTCTTTTCTTTGGGCAGGGTGTCCTTCCTTCCTCAGAGGAACACACTGGGTGGACTCAGAGCGCTACCAAACAATGGTGAACAATAGATCAGCTCAAAGCAGCCCAATTTTTTACAAAACAGCTAAATTCAATTGACCTTTGTGTTGGGTGGGTAAATACGGAGGACTGGATTCAGACGGGGGGGGGGTTCTTTCCGTTAAGGTTTGCTGCTTGTTCCTGGTTTATCTCCACATACATAAGTGATGGATTGTGTCCTCCCCTGCCCCCCCATCACTCCTGCCACCCCCAGTTACCTCACCCCCTGTTTCCATTCACACATCTGCTCCACCTTTACCACCTCAAGTCTCTCCCCCCTCTCCCTCCCCGACAACAATGCTCCCATCCATCCCTTCTCCGCCTCTCAGTCTCCCAGCGCCGACGCCCCCCCTCCCCGACGACCCCGGGGAGTCGGAGGAGAAGGTCAGCTGCCCCCTGATGCTGTGGCCCCCCGTTCTGGTGGTCAGGTACGCCCACAAAGACAATGTGAGGGGGTGATGGGGGGCTCTTGATGATGTGGGGACGTTCTCCTGCAGGTTTGGGGATCCCTTCAGGGCCAACTGCTCCGTCCAGAGGGCGGGGTTCTCTCTGCTGGGATGGGAGGTGTCCCTGGTAGGAACACACACTGCCCCCACATCGCATCTACACGCTCTGAACTAACTAGTTTTTGATTAACTAACTAGGTCTTAAGCTAACTAGTTTTTGAACTAATTAGGCTTTTCAAATTAAGTAGGTATGTAATAACTAGGTTTTAAACTAACTAACTAACTAACTAACTACCCCATTAGGTTTTGAACTAACTAGGTTTTGAACTATGTTTTAAATTAACTATTTTTTGAACCAACTAACCAGGTTTATAAATTAAGCAGGTTTTGTAATAACTAAACAAGTTTTTAATCTACAGTAGATTCTGAACTAACCCATTAAGTTTTGAACAAATTAGATTCTAAACGAACTAGTTTTTGAACTAACTAACTAACTGACTAACTAACTAACTGACTAACTAACTAACTAACTAACTAACTCATTAGGTTTTGAACAAATTTGGTTCTAAACCAACTAGGTTTTGTTGTGAACTAACTCACTTGGTTCTGAACTAACTAGGTTTTGAATTATTATTCAACATAAACATTGTATTTATATTTATGTTGTTATTATTTACGTTTATTGTTTACATTTACACTGTTTACACGATATGTTTTACACCTATTCTGCTTTATGTGCTTTCAATTGCCCCTTGGGGAACTAATAAAGTTTTTTGAATTGAAGTGAAAGGTGAGGATGTTAGCCCGCTGCTCGGGGACAGAGGCCTCCGGTTGAAACGAATCAAACTAAAGGAACTCGAGCGGAGACAAAGCCGTCACACGATGACATCACGCGTCAGACTAACGCTCCAATCCGTTGATCTCCTGATGTCCAGGCGGCGCCTGAACCCACCATGGACCGCTACCTGGTGTGGAGCGTGGACAGGATGAGCGAGTGGGGCATCAGAGCCACGTGCTACGCCCTGTCCGAACACGGGGGCCAGTGTGACATCAGCCTCCCTCTGCTGGTCTACAGTGAGTTCAGTTTAGTTTACAGACACTTTAACCTTTAAAGCTCTCGTGGGCCACATATAATGATGTGGAGGGCCACATTTGGCCCCCGGGCCTCGAGTTTGACACATGTGGTTCCAGTGGGTTTTTTTTCCCCACGGTTCTGACCGTGGATCCGTTCCCACAGAGCCTCCAGAAGTCGTGTCCATCGGCGTGTCCAATCACAGCGGGGTTCTGTTCGAGGGCCAGCCGTACACGCTGCAGTGTTCGGTCCAGGACGTCGCTCCGGTTGGAAACCTCACGGTGACCTTCTACAGAGGTCAGAGGTCACTGGGTCGACTGCAGTCCAACAACACGGAGAGTAAACCCGTGACGGAGGTGTTCTCTCTGGACATCAGCCCCCGTAAAGAGGATAACGGGGTCCAGTACTGGTGTGAAGCCAGGCTGGAACTGGGAGCTGAAGGCCCACATCCTCCCCTAGTGGTGAAGTCGCAGAACTACACCGCCACTGTCCTGTGTGAGTGGAGACACACGCTGAAGGTGTTCAGTTCTAGTCATCACACCGACCCCCTCCCTCTGGAAATCATCTCTAACCCCCCCACTTCTCCCCCCCCCAGTCGGACCGCAGCTCACCTGTCCCACCAAACTGCGTGTGAGGGAAGGAGAACGCCTCGGCTGCGAGGTGACAGGAAACCCCGAACCGTCGGTCACATGGTTCAGAGACGGGCAGGCCGTCGTCCTGCCCGCTCGTCCAGGAAGAGAGCATGCTGGGACATATACAGTCTTGGCGACGGGTCCACTGGAGCAGAAAAACTTTACAGTGGAGGTGGAGATCCTGACGGGCAGAGGTGGGTTCGGTTTGGTCGGGTAGATGACTGATGCATCCTGGGAGGAGTTTTAAAGCATCCTCTTCCTGTTTCAGGTGCTGCGAACAGTCAGAACGGACAGTTCTTATTGGTCGTCCTCCTGCAGGTGATGATCTGGCTGTGAAATCCTCCTCACGGCGCCAGGATGGACTCAAACAGATCGGAGCTGCGACCATCTTTTTTTTTTTTTTTAAAAACCGCATCATTTCCAAACTCTAAAAAGAAAAACAAAACAAAAACTGGATTTCAGAAGCAGATAATCTGCACGACAATCTTCACGTCCTTCCTTCAACGGAAAAACATCTCTAGAAAGGAATTCCAGTCGTGTGCAGCGACAAACAACACGTTTTGTTCTTCGCCTGTTTCTTTGTAGATAAACTACCCCCCCCAAAAAAAACTCCCATCATGCATCAGTTCTTCTGTCTGCAACACGACAGCGATTACCGGCAACATCTTTGATTCAGATGAGATTAATTTAACCTCGTTTTAAACATTAAAGCTAAAAAAAAAAGAAAAAAAAGGAAGCGGTTGCACAAAATATAAACTCTTTATTAATTCAAAGTAAATCTTTCACATCTCTGACAAAATCTTCCAACAGTTAACGGTTTTGTTTCAAGGCAGAACCAGAATTCAGTGGCGGAATTCACATCAGTATTTGCTTATTTATTCCACATCCATTTATTCGGGATCCATCGTGCATCCGTCCGTCTCCATGGAAACCTCAAAGAAAAAAAAAGAAAAAACACAAATTCTTTTTCCCCAATTCATTCTATAAATGGTGAATTAATGAAATATTGTTTGCATTTCTTTGATATAAGTTTTAAATTTTGTTAAATATCTGGAAAAAAATGAGTCAAACCTACAGAAAAAGTTTGGAGGTTTTTACTGGAGGGTCACGTCGGCTTCATCGGGCGTCATCTGGCGCCTGGCGAGGTGTGCGACCTGAGGGAACCCCCCCGGACTCGCGGCGCTCAGCGGGAACCCGACGGGGCTGGACTGCGGCGGCGGCGGAGGAAGAGGCGGGCTGCTGACGCTCCAGCGCTGCATCGAACGCTGGTAGTTGGAGACGGCCGCCGCCAGGAGCTCCTGCGAGAAGGGGAGCGGCTGCTCGCGAGCCAGCGCCTGGTCGGCGAGGAGATCCAGGAGGGAGGGTGTCGGGGCTGTCGCCGCGACGACGACAGGCTCGTCCGTGGGGGGCTTCGCCGGTTTAACCTCCACCGGCCTCAGGGAAGCAGCATCAAGCGACGTGGAGGCGGCGATGGCGCCCTCTGGGAGACCTTTCATCGGCGGCGCCCTGCAGACGTCTGACCTGACCACAACAGACGGCGGCTTCCTGTCGAGCCTGGACCGCTTCGCCCTGAGGGAGACATCGAGCTGATTGGAGGTCAGAACATCCGCTCACGGAGATGTTCCTCCACTCACGGTGACGACGTGAGCAGGTTGAAGACGTTCCTGCTCTCCCGGATCAGAACCCTGAAACACGCCGAAACGCGTCTGCGTGAAAAATGGAGTTCTACGCTCAAGACACTCAGGTTCTGGGGGTCAAACCGGACCTGGACTGCATCCATCCCTTCGGCCACAGCGGCTTAACCTCGTTATCCAACACCGTCTTCAGGTACTCCTCCAGCTCCTGGCTTCCTTTTTGCGTCTTGCATTGCTGCAGCTTCAGCCTCAACACCTGAAACAAGCACTGCCTGCAGGATGAAGCAGGTTACAAAAAAATCTTTAAAAAATAAAAAATTTGAGTATCTAATTATGATTTTTAAAAAAGATATTTCCAACCTGATCTCATCGTTCCACTTGAACAACT
Organism: Antennarius striatus; assembly: GCF_040054535.1. Lineage (NCBI taxonomy): Eukaryota > Metazoa > Chordata > Actinopteri > Lophiiformes > Antennariidae > Antennarius > Antennarius striatus. The sequence goes on from NC_090783.1 coordinate 2,003,333, forward strand.
TCTTAGGACCTCCTCTTTTCCCGCCCTTCTCCTCCACGTTGTCCTCCTGGCCGTTCTCCTCCTCGGTTGCTCTGAAACGAGATAAAAAATACCCAAAAAAACATCTTTAGACGTTAAAACCAGGAAGTGCATCCATCTCTCATCGATAATAAACTCACTTTGCAGCCCTGATTTGCTCGTAAACCTGACATTTCTCCTGGAAGAGCGCCACTTGCTCCGGCATGGCCCTGCCGACGGCGTCCTTCAGTTTGTGCAGCGGATCGTCGGCGTCGGGCGGCGCCTCCTCCTTATCGGCGTCGGAAGGTCGAGAGAGTCAAATGTGATCGAGCCGCCGAGTGTCAACGATAAAGCACGCTCACCGTGTGTGTGTGTGTGTCCAGCAGTTTCTTTACTCGTCTGAGCAGCGTGTCTCTGCTGCAGGGCAGGAAGGACGACAGGTGGGTGTAGACCCTGGAGCGCAGCTGGCCGCCGTGTTCCCGACACCGCAGCTCGATGCTGGAAGGAAAAACACGGCGAGAGACGAGTCAGACGTGTTCCAAGAAACGACACGCGGTGGAGAAAACACGACGCCAGAACTCACTCCCTCAGGATGGAGTTGATGTCCGGCGTGAAGAACTTGAGTTTCGACTCCCCTTCGGAGGTTTTGGCGGCCTGAAAAAAGGAGCGTGAGCGTCGCTTGTACATTATTGATCCATGTTTTATTCACTTACCGCCGCCAGTCGTCCGATGCTGTGCTCCAAACCCGGAGGAAGTCCCTCCGGTAGTGGGACGCACCCGTGAGCTGACGGGGGCCTCAGGAGCTGCGTTTGTCCCGGATGAGGCTTCAGCTGAAGGGCGCCGCCTGCGTTCGGAGGGCGGGGGTAATCGATGGCGCCGGGATGGAAAAGCGGCACCTCTGCAGCGGGTTGAGAACCCAGACTCCCTTCGCTGACGTCCAGCAAAGACTCCAAATCGATGTCGAAATCCACGGCGCTGACCGCCTGGATCAGGGCGTGGTCGTTGGTCGAGCCGATCAAACTGAGGAGCGGGTCGGTCAAACCGGAGCCGCCGCCGCCGCCGGCGTCCGCCGGGCACAGAGGGGTGGTGGGTACGACCACGATCGGCGACGACCTCTGGGTCGACACCCCCATCGTCTGTCCCTCCCTCAGCATGCTGGCGACGCTTAAAGGGCCAGCGGCTTTCTTCTTCTTCTTCTTCCTCATCTCATCCGCCACAAATTCAGTCAAAACGCTACAAGAGAAATAAAATCGTTCTCAGGAGAAGAAATAAATGAGTTCTTGATACCTGGGCGAGCCTCACTTCTCAGCATCCAAACTGTTTTTCACGTCTCCATCTTCTCTGCACAGTTTCTTCTTTGGTTTTTCCTGTTGGAGAATGAGATTACGTTTGTAAAATGTTCCAGATCGTTACGTCTTACTGAGACAGAATCACTCCAAGAGCCTCACGACTCACTCTGAAGGCGTCAGACGTGTTTCCTGTCGGGACGTCTTCTGTGTCCGAAGCCTGGCGAAAATGCAGCACCCCCGAATTTACATAGAAGCCACCAAATTTGGTCGTGATGGACGCCGGAACAAACTCATCATACTGCAGGGACAGAATCGAGATTGTAATTGGATTTTTAAAAAAAAAGAAGACTTTAAACGTTTTAAAGTCTAATATATTGATTTAAATGAAATTTTGCGCCGCCTCACAGCCTCCGAGTTGTCGATGAAAGAATCCTCTTCATCGTAACCGTATCCGATATCGATCAAGTCCTGAATACGGTCCTTTTTCTTTGCTTTGCCGCCCTGAAATGAGGAAAAAATATTTTAGCAGCGTCTTTCCAGTTAGGATTTGTTTAACTATATTAACACAAATTTTACAATTCAAAAACAAAATGCTGAATTTAGCTACATGAAATGGCACATTCTGGTGCTTTCTGTGTGCTTTTTCTGTGTACAACAGAGAAATTAATTTCTACTCTACTTAAATTATATAATATGTATTATATTATATATATAAACATTTTAAAACTGGTTGTACATCTTTATGGGGGATAATTTAACAGTTTGGTCACATTTAACCGACTAAATCTGACAACAATTATTTATCCAGCTAATCCACATAATTTCCAACTCAACCAATTGCTGAAGGACTCACATATTTCTCCTCATACTTCCTCGCGAGAGCAGTGGCTTCTTCATCAGCTTTCTTTTCCTCTTCCTCAAACCCACTATGTGGAACGTCTCCTTTAGAGAGTTTAATCTCAAAGAAATAAAAACCAGCCAGGAAAAAGAAAACCAGTAACCACATTTTAATAAATAAAACAACTGCATGCCCAAAAGTGACTCATTTTGTTCTTATGCGTTCCTTTCATTAAAAAACAGTAACGGGGGATAAAACTATTACTTGTATATTTTTTTCATAGAAAATATTAATTGGAAAATTATTTTCTGTTATTTAAACCAATAAGATAAAACATCTATTTTTTTTATAATCTTGACATTACATGCAAATAAGAAAAAAACGTTTCCATGTCTAAATAAGTTCAAACATGTCAAACCTATTAACCAGTTATCGGATTTCCTTTTAACTTTAGTTATTAATTTCTTTTAATGTCAGAATGTGTTTCTTTAATCTAAAAAAAACAATTATCTGGACTTTTTTTTCATGCAAAATATTAATTGTAAAATGATTTTCCGTGGCTTAGACCACTAAAATAAAACAAAGCTATTTTTTAATTACTATTTTGACATTACGTGCAAAAAAATTAAGCTCTAAATAACTTCAAACATGTCAAATTTTTGTTTGGTCCAATTACCAGATTTGAAATAAAATTTCCTATTAAATTTAAATTTTTATTTATTAATGTATTTTTTTTTGACACAACTAAAGTCTCACTTTGTTGTCCAGCAGCTGACTGTAGCTGAACTCGGGGAAACTCCGCTCACCGGACTCGAACAGAGTCAGCTCCAGCCGGACCGTCTCCACGGCGTCTCGGGGTTCGTCCGGAAACTTCTGTACCGGAGCCGGTTTCACAAAAGTGTCACCGGTAAACGGGGTTAACGGAATCCTCCGACATTCCGCCATAACGGCCCAAAAGCAAGCGACAGCCGCGGGCTGATTTACGGGGAAAGACGGGCGGCTCCTTCCGGCGTTAATGAGCTAGCAGGTGCGCTAGCAATCTGGTCACATGCTCAGAGAGTTCGGACGTTGTCCAATCACCAATCATCATAGCGTCATGACGTAGTCACGCAAACGCTGTGTTTAAAAAGTAGGTCAAACTTTGAGCCAATTACGTTGGAGAAGTATCTGTTTACTTCCGCTTTAGCACTCCAATTAAAATGGTACCACGCTAACTTGTTAGCAAAGCCAATTAATTAGCTTCACGCAGATTCCTAAATAAAATTGTGTTTAATCAAACTAAAGTAGACCTTATGCTGTAATATTTGTTATTTATTTTGGTCTCTATGACAACGTGCTCGCGTTAATACGATAGCTGATATATTTATTATATTTTCGTAAAAGAGCTAAAAAAGATGCCTGCACTGCGCCGTTTTACCCACGCGGGGGCGCTGGAGGTCCACGAGGCTTGGCGGAGGAGAGAAAGTAGACCCACATTTTGTTTTGTGATTAAAATTAATACATTTTTTATTCACAATGATAAATTTTTACAGATTTTACAATTAAATGCATTTTTGGGAAAGTTTGCAGGATTTTTCTGTAACTGCACCTTAAAATAAAAACCTTTCACTTTTAGAAGACGCTAAAAGTTTGGCCCACATTTTCATTTCATTCAAATAGAATTGAAAATGCAAACTTCTCGTCAAGACCAGCCTTCATTTGCAGCATAGAGACTGATGTCTGACAGCTGTGTGTTTGCTGAAGCAGTTAACTTTAAATAAAGAGTCACAAAAAGTCACTCAAACGGAAGTCATGCATAGATCCTTCTCTTTATTTAAGGCAGCCTCCACTCAGACTGCAGTGAATCAACTTTGACAGTTACAATAATTGGATAATTGCAGTCTGTCACTGTGCATTCTGTGTTAGCATATCACAAAATAACCAATCAGGCCCATTCACTCTGCACACACACACACACATGATCTGCAAAACACACACGGAACCCTGCTTTGTAATTATAAATGAATTTCACGGTGCAGGGCTTTTAATGCAAATAATATGGATCTATTTTCACCTCTCTGACCAACAGGACTGTGTGTGTGTATGTGTGTGTGTGTGTGTGTGAATGTGTGTGAGTGCGGATGAGATTGAGGCCCAGCTTTGTTTGACTGGCCTCCCCTCTCAAACGAGTTAATGGGATGGAAGTTATTTGCCACCCTGAGCTGATGATGCGAGGTCGAGCAGAAGCGTTGAATTAAAAAGGAAAAAAAAAGAAAAAAAGGTGTCAATAAATTTGCCGGAGACAAAGAAGTAGAATAAACCCGAGCAGGACAAAGACAGACAGATGGAGACTGCAGGGGTAGCCCCAGTCTGTGTGTGTGTGTGTGTGTGTGTGTGTGTGTGTGTGTGTGTGTGTGTGTGTGTGTGTGTGTGTGTGTGTGTGTGTGTGTGTGTGTGTGTGTGTGTGTGTGTGTGTGTGTGTCTGTGTCTGTGTGTGTGTGTTTGTGTCATGGTCTGGTTGCTGACACAGACCCCATCAGTGCAGGATCAGAGTGGGGAAATTGGAGGACAATGTTGGAACAGGGGTGCGGGGTATAATTTAAAGCGATTGGGGAGGCGGCGTCCCAGAGGTGCATAATTCACTCATTCATTAACTAGACCCAACAAGAGCCAATATTAATTAACTCGTTCCTCATGCCGAGACCCCCCACCACCCACCCCATACCCCCCCACTCACGCCCCCACCCAGCCATCCCACTCCCCTTCGGAGAAGCGTGTGCTTTATTGTCAGTGGCTGAGGCCAGAGGGTCAGGTCTTTATCAGTGTAACACAAAACTTTAGACAATAATCATCAGTGGAAAGTAAGTTTTTACTCAAGTCTGGTGTGTGTTAGTTGAGAATTTTTATTTAATGATTTGATTACATTCCTATCAGGACTGATTCTAGTATTCTTAATATTCCTTATTGTTTATTCCACCTTACATGTTTGAGTTTTATGCTGCAGCTCAAATCCACGACCCTCCTCTACATTTCTTTGACAGATAATAATAATAATAATAATAATAATAATAATAATAATAATAATAATAATAATAATAATAATAATAATAATAATAATAATAATAATAATAATAATAATAATAATGCAATCTATTATTTCTTGCTCATTCTATGCTTGATATAACTAAAAGCACAATAATAATAAAAAAACAAACCGCCACCAGCGCGCCTTGGAAGTCCATGCGGTTCCACCCTCCTCCACCGGGGGGCGCTGCTCCACTCTGCTGTCAGGCCCTGCTAACTTTGATTAAGGTTTAAATTGGCTGAATTTAATGAACGTTGTCTAATTAGGCAGGATAACAGCTTTAATTGATAAGTAATTATCTGCCACAAATTGTTATTAATTCTTCCGCTCCGTCTTACAGAGTACAGACTCTACCCCAAACACCCCCTCAAACCCCCCCCCATCCCTGTAACATTTTGTATTTATGTAAACATGTAGTAAACAATTAGACATATGCTGGGATGGGATATTCCGGAGGGTATCATCAGGCTGTGCTTGGACCGGCAGTTTATCTGGAATTATTTCACTCTCTGACTGATATCATTGAGCATTAATTACTGATACTGTTGAGTTGTTCTGGCTGCCTGCCATCGACTGCATGCTGTCAGGACTGGCATGAAAAAAAGACAGGAAGACAAATAGTTCCTGGAGCGGTTGTTTGACTAATAAAGACAATAGTGCTGTGGTTGTGCAGCACACAAAAAAAGGTGCTTTTAGTGTTTAATAATAGGATTACGGTGTCAAACTTTCGTCCATTAATCTCGTAAATATAATATTGATGAATGTTATAACTCCCACAGCTCTGCCCTCAGGGTTATGATGTCACTTTACCGCATCTGTAGTTCTAATTCACGTATGGCGCAAAGATTATATAATAAACATGATGTTTAGTGGATGCAGGTGAGTTTTTATGTTAATGAAGCAGATCTTCTGATTTTAATTGTCTAAAGAAGAGGTAGATGTGCTTCTTCCGTGGGGGTTCCCAGAGTGTAAAGATCACCCCTGTCTGTTTTGTAGAAATCATGTCACTGTGTTTGATATTATTATGGCTGCCAGGTGAAGGAGTAGGACGTTTTCCAGCTTTATGACATAAAAACTAGAAATATTTAAACATATATCTAGTCAGGATAATTTACAGCAGCGCTCGTGGCAAGAAAAGCAGGTAAGTCGAAACAGGATATTTTCCCAGTCACAAGATTTTAATGCCCAAAACATAAAAATCAAAATGAAATATGAAGAAAGTTTGAACAAATTCAAGGTTTATAGAAAAGCACATTATCAAATAAATAACATCTCCACCTCTCCATCAACGACCAGTCTTTGCTAATTTGCCAGCATCTTTACTTTACCAGTCTCTACGGGGTCATCAGCCGTCGTCGCCACCAGTGTCTTGACTCTACAAGCTGACCCGAGAAGCCCCAAAGACTTTCCAAGAGAATAATTTTTAGGTATGAGTTGATAATAATAATAATAATAATAATAATAATAATAATTATTATTATTATTATTATTATAATAAACACTTTATTTATTTAATAATAATAAATAAATACTAATCTTTAGTTGATTTGTTTTTTTCTGCCGATTGAACTGGAAGGTGAAATATGTTAAACAGGAAATACAGAATTTTTCTCTAAAATCAGTTTCAGGAATTGGTCTAAGACAAACGATGATAAAGGCATCGGTGATCCAGATGTTACATGGACATATTGATGAGAAGCCCTGTCAGATGAGAAAAGAACATGAACATGGACCTCAATGAGATGAGCTGAGATGAGTTGAACTGGGATGAGATGAGAGGAGCTGGGATGAGATGATGAGCTGAGATGAGATGAGACAAGATGAGATGAGAAGAATAGAGAAGAGATGAGACGAGATGAGTTGAGCTGAGACGAGATGAGATGAGACGAGTTGAGTTGAGATGAGTTGAGTTGAGAGAAGATGAAATGAGACTAGTTTGGACGAGTTGAGTTGAGATTAGATGAGATGTGTTGAGCTGGGAAGAGACGAAACAAGATGAGACGAGATGAGATGAAATGAGATGAGACAAGATGAGATGAGACGAGTTGAACTGAGTTGAGATCAGATGAGAGGAGATGAGACAAGCTCAGATGAGACAACTTGAGTTGAGAGAAGATGAGATGAGACAAGTTGAGATGACTTGAGATGAGATGACTTGAGCTGAGCTGAGACCAGACCAGATGAGACGAGATGAGACAAGATGAGATGAGTTGAGCTGAGATGAAATGAGACGAGATGAGATGAAATGAAATGAGACAAGACGAGATGAGATGAGATGAGATGATCAGGCCTTCGTCTCTAACAGCTTCGATCCTTTCATTTGGGTTCATTTTGACTGATCTTCTCATTACAGTGATTTAAATGAGATGCGCAGCAACTTGCCTTCTAATTAAAACATCTTTTCTCATTTACAGATTTAAGCTGAGGTCTCAGAGAGGGGTGTCGGTGGGATGTGGGGGCAGGGGGAGGGTGGATGGGTTAAGGGTGGGGGGGTTGACTTTCTCCACCTTCTTTCCACCATTTCTCTCCTGCCAGATGGTTTTGTTGGGCTTCAGCTGCCAAGCCAGTGGCCGGATAGGCTGATCCATTCTTCCCCAGCGCCCATCCGATCTGAACATTTGTCTTAAGACCTCCCCTGAACACACACACACACACACACACACACACACACACACACACACACACACACACACACACACACACACACACACACACACACACACACACACACACACACACACACACACACACACACACACACGTTCCAGATGATCAATAAAGTATTGGCTGGGCGGTTTAAATGTATATGCAAATACCTTGAGCCAATGCGTAAAAAATTGGCATCAGGACTTCTCAAATGATATCATTACTTTATTTTGTAAATGTTCATTTGCATAGCGGATTTCCCTGGGGGGTTGGGTGGTTAATTAGGTCTATTTCCGTGCGGCTTGTGCCAAGACAGCCGAGGAAAAGAGAGGAAAAAGGGGGGGAGGAAGGGAGACAGAGGGAGATCCGACTCACTGATAACAATTAAAACGGCATTTCGGACTCTTTCAAGCATTGAACATTTTTGGCGTATTAAGCACATTTTAGGAAAAGGTGATAAGTCACATTTAATTGAAAAAAGGAATTTTTGCAGGTTTAGCTTTCTTTCTTCTTCTTTTTTTTTTTTAATAAATCCAGTGTATGTGTGTTTATCCACAGGCAGACATTGATGGACTTTAAAGGCATCGTGTTTAATCTACCATAGAAGATGTGAACAAAGAAAATAACCTTACATCAATCACAATTTGCTTTTCCTCCTAACATTCTTCCAGAAACATGATTACACCGACTATTAGATGGATGAAATGTTTACCCCCCCCTCAGCCCCCACCATCCCCTGCTTGGGTTCCTCCTTCTCCAAAACCATCAAAAGCTTCTTTTCATTCTGCATCAGGATTGGTGGGAAAAAACCCCCCAACTAAACTTAAGTTCATGAAATCCCTTTACTTTTAATTGGAACAGCATCTCCTTCTGGTTTTGGGGGCTACACAAAGGAAAAAACCTCCCTGCAATTAATTTAGATTAGACTCTTAATTATCGACCAATCACCTAAATAATGACTGACTTCATCTCAGATAGTTAAAAATGAACTTGTAGCAGTAATTGAGTCATTAACTCTGCGCTGCTTCACCTTAGTTTTGCTAATTAAAAACTAAATATGTCTTTATTCCTCCTCTCCAGAGGCGTTTTGAGGGTTTCGTGGCTCATAACACATTCTTATTATTTTGTGTGGTGACCTATGTGATCACACTTTTATTGTTTCTTCCGTATTTAAAGAAGAATTTTTTTAATTTAATGTAATTTATTTATTTTTTGGTTTGATTGTTCATCACGACAAACTAAATGTTAACTACAGGGTGTGTGTTTGACAGCTGGAGGGCGTGTATCCCCACTGGGACGCCTCAGGTTAGGAGTACAGTAGGCCAGGTTGCCTTGGTTACCGTGTCTCTGGACACATTCAGACCTGAAGTGAAGTCAGAAATGAGTTTAAAAATAAATATCATCATCTCATTAGACTTTAAGCACTCCAAAAACCTCTTCTGGAATGAACCGTGTGTCTTCTTTTGGAAACCGCTGAACGTTCCAGGTGCAGCTTGGAGTCTTTAGCTGCGTTAGCAGCGGCGGCGCTTTATAAATAGACTGAATTTGCTAAAATTAAGGCAAAGTAGTCAATATTTAAATCGTTTTTGTTTTTTTTAATCAAAGTATTGGCTGTGAAGCAATCTGTAAAGTAAAACAGACAGTAAATATACATGAAATCAAAAGTTTAGGATTTAAAGTGGAATAGAAAGTAGAATGGGATGAAACCACTCAGAATCAGACTCTTATTGTTCTGACCTGAGGATTCACTGAAAACCCCCTCAAAGCTCCTCCATGACCTCCCTGAAATCTACAACAACAATATTGTCCACAGCGAGGACCCGTAGTTCAGTGTTTGTCTTCCCTTTAGACGTGGGATTGGCCAAACCCCAGCCCCCCCGGCCTGCGAGAGCGTCGCCCGTCTTATTATCAAATTAATTAAAGCCGGCATCTGACGGCGTCACTCGTGCCCGACTAGAAAGGAAGAAGAAAAAAAAAAGCGAATTTAAATGGCGCCGTCTCCTAGGACCTCGTGTCAAGGGCTGCTTTTCATCCCGGCGCCACGTGAGGTTCAGGCTGCTGCAAGGCCGCATGGGAAAAGGAGGAGGGGAGGGCCGGCTGGTTGGAGGGAACAGCCTTTTTACGACAAGAAGGCGTCGGAGGTTTTTGATGTTTCGGGAAAATAAATACACATTAAAAAAAAAAAAAGAGCAGCGAGGAAATAAAACGGTGGAGATAGAGCTCAAGAGGGGGCGACATGAAAAGAAGCTCTCAAGCCGTTCAAAGTTACACTCAGATTTTTTTTTGGGGGGGGGGTTCTTTCTTTCTTTCTTTTTTTTTTTTAACAATCTGACATTAAAGAGTCCATTTAAAAAAAAAAAAGCCAGACATTGAAATGCAGAAAAGCCGGCTCTCGCCTGGACTCGGGGTCAAGTAACCGAGGGATTATATGGTTCTTCATAATAATATTAATTAAACAATTTACATGCTAATAAGGTAACAATTATCGCAGCTTCTGGCGAAAAGATTCAGGTTATTACAACACGCCAATCCCGAGGCGTCGGGTCAGCGGCGGAACGGCACAGAGAAATCTCAACTCAAATTAACGTTCTGTCAGCTCCAGAAATTGGATAAATAAAGTCGAATTAATTCGCAGTAATGGAGGAGGTGGTGGTGGTGGGAGGGTGGGGGGCGAGGCGTTTATTCAAGCAGCTCTGATTACCGTTCAGTATTCACCAGCACGGGGCGGCTTCCTGTCAAGAAATTTAACACAATATGGAGCAGGCACCGCCTCGGGCAACAATCTGGCCCCCTTGCAACGCCGTTTTTTTACAATTTATATGTATAATCTTCCTCTGCCTCCGCCGTCGCTTCTCCAAAGATGTCCACCTGGACCCCCCCCACCCCCCAGGTTGCTCCCGGACCTTTTATTTCCCCGTTTTAGCATCTATTCGCGCATCATTTCACCCGTTTCTCAAACTCAAGTTGAGAAACTCTGACACTTTAAACGCAGTTGTCTCCTGTCTTGTTCGGATAAAAGTCAGACTTCCGTGAGACACAAAAGTGTTTTAAACAGTTTGTCAGAGTGTTTTAACGGTAAAACAGATAGAAGGTGTTTTAATATCAATATTAAATTACCGTAAATAATAACATAAATAGTTTGTCGCTATATCGCGGATTTTTGTATTTGTGGAACGCGTTAACCACGAGGAACGAGGGATTACTGTACTGGAAAAAGGACCACAAATTACCGCCTCCTACAGGGAGAACTGAATCAAGGATCCGTTCTTCTCTGAGCTAATGCTAATTAGCAACAAATAGCAGTAACAGTAGTATTTGCACATGTTAAACATCAGCAGGTTAGCATTTAGCAATCTGGCCCCAGAGAAGTGTTTCCGAGACTCACGTCGCAATGAAAATTTATTACGGGGGCGACCAACAACCAGGAAAGGCAAAACGAAGCTAATACGGGTTAGCAGCTCATTCACAATAGAAGAAAAAGCAACTAAAAATGTCGTCGGAGACAAGAGAATAATTCCACGGAGAAAGTTTTCAGTCTGGATTAGAATCAGGACGAACGCTTCAAGTCACGTCACTGTGAAATAAATCATCATAATTAAGTTATTTCAATAAAATACAATAATTTACAATAAAAACGGGCAGTTTGAATATGCGATGTGAATAGGAACATGACTGAATTGAATGGGAATCCAACTGAAAATTCGAAATTTTGATTATTTTTTTTTTCAAACAAATTTTTCGAAATCCAAAAAAAAATTCTACATCCCATTGAAAATTTAATTGAATACGCAAATGAATAAAATCATCTGTTTCTTGTGTTGCTATAAATAACTTTGAGTCAACAATCAAGATGATAAAAAAAATCTGAATTTGGTTGTTTTTGATTTATTTTTTCTACATCTATGTGATGTAAGAATAATTATTCAGTTCTGTGCTTAAGTGTTGTGTTTTTTATTTACAATTGTATTCATTGTGTAAATAAACCAGATGATATTGATTATTTGACAAAGGCAATAGCTTATGTATTGATCCAAAGCGTTTAAACCAGCAGTCGTCATGACAATGGCGTCAAAATGAATATTAAATATTAAAGTTAAATTAACACGAGACCCAATAAAAACATGTCATGATGTGATTGAAGCGACCCCAACAACACGTTAGATTTACAGTGCAGCTAATAAAGCGTTGCCAGTAGGGGGGCCCCCCCATCAAACCCTCCTAAGGGCCCCATAAAGGCTCGCTCCGGCTCTGCCCCCCAGATTAAAAGCCTCGTATTGGTCATCACGTCCGACCCACAACTAACCATCAGCTGTTCAGCAGTAGGAGGGAAAAAAAATCCACATAATGACTCAGAGTTTGTGTTTCCGTGGATTCCGTGGGGGGGTTGGAGTGGGTGTGGATGTGTGTGTGTGTGTGTGGGGGGGGGGGTGATGGAGAGGGGCTTGTAGTTTAAAATGCAATGTGACAGCTCGGTTGAGAAGGGAGGGTGATAAAAGCGCTCTTATTGGATCAATCTGCCCCTGTAAAACACGCGTGACGCGTGGGCGAGAGCGCGGGAGCGCGCACGACAGGGGGCGCGTCCAGAGGTCGATTCCCTTCTTAAAGTTGGGAGATTAACAGTTTTATTCAATCACAGATACATAAAACATCCACGATCCGTTATGAGGATGTAACTGAGCCCCCCCTCCACCACCACCACCACCACCTCCGTTATCGATCACGTGTTTGTTGCCACGCACGTGGTTCCGCCCCCATCCGCGGTGTTTTATTTTTATTTTTTTGACCGGGGTGAACCGGAGGAGCGCGTCAGGTGTAATTAGGGATCGATTTGGAAGGAAGGAATAAAAAAACTCTCTCTTTCTCTCTTTCTCTTTTTTTTTCCAGAGCTCTGCCTTCCGTTACTCCATTAACCGCGTCTCTGACGTCACAGGGCGATTAACGTTTCTTATTGGTCCCGCGGAGCAGATGGAGGAGTCCTAATGAGGTGGAATCACGGAGAGAAAGAGGAGCCTTTGACATCTCGCCTGGAACCGTGAACGTGAAATACCTCGCATCGCCCGGTCCCCCGGTCCCCCGGTCCCCCGGTTCCCGCCACCGCCGCAGACGCGCACCGCGGCCAGGGGAGACGTGGGCTCCCTTTATCATCATCTCTTCCTCCTCTCCCCGACTTTTTCTTTTTTTTTTTTTTTTTCCTTGACTGCATGTTCAGCCACACTGTCTCCCTGCGCGTCTTCACTTCGGCCCCGCCGCAGCCCGGGCGAGCATGGACAGCCGGGTACTCGAGCATCCTCACGCCCAGTTCGGGGGCTCCTTGGGCGGGCTGGTGGGCTTCCCGTACCCGCTGGGTCCCCATCATCATCACCACCATCACCACAACCACCACCAGCACGTCTTCGAGCTCGCCGGCGGGAACCAGCTGCAGTCCGCGGCCGCCGTCCCGTTCTCCATAGACGGATTACTTAACGGCTCCTGCTCGGCCTCGGTGGTCAGCTCCAACCCGCTGCTCTCATCCGACAGCCAGCAGTTCAAACTCTCAGGTAGGCCCGGTTCGCCGGTTCGGCTCGGTTTCTCTCATTCTCAGAACCGATGCGTAAAAATGCGGCTTTATTTCCCCACGACAGGAGCGTTAGAGGCGCGTTTGGTGCGTAAATCCAACCGCGGATGACAGTAAACGTGTTTTTAGCTTTCCAGGGAATATTTTGAAGCAGAATGATGTTTTAAAGTTTTGTAGATCTTAAAATAAATGGAAAAAATTATATATATGAAGAATCAATCAATAAAGATAAATAAATCTGATCATTAATCTTCGATTACAAACACACTGAGATGATTTTGGGGATTATATGGATTTGATTATTTCTATATTTATTAGTTATGTTTACTTCACCAGATTTGATTACTTTTAAATATAAAGGATGACTTTAATGTTTATTTTTGACCCAAATATTGTGACGTCATAATAATAAATAAAAGGTCAGGTGAGTTTTTAGGCTCAATCCAGGCTACTTCTGCCATGATAGTCTTCCTCTCTCTCACCCTCACAACTACCCACCACCACCACCCCCAAACAAACAAACAACAAACACACACACACACACACACACTCACACTCACACACACTCACACTCACACTCACACACACACACACACACGTACAGATTCAGGGGACCCGGATAAAGACAGTCCCGGCTGCAAACGGAGACGGACGCGGACGAATTTCACCGGGTGGCAGCTGGAGGAGCTGGAGAAGGCGTTCAACGAGAGCCACTACCCGGACGTGTTCATGCGTGAGGCGCTCGCCCTCAGGCTGGACCTGGTGGAGTCACGCGTGCAGGTAACGACACGCACAAACGCGTGGAATGGACTGACACGCGTTCAGCGTTCATTTAGGGGGGGCGGGCGGGCGGGCGGGCGTGAGGTTTGGTGAAATGATCAGTCCCAAACGTGGGACGCACGGAGAGGGTGAGTGGGGCCTTTGTTGTGACGCCCACGGAAGGCCTGCCCCACGTTCAGATAGCAATTTGTCAATTATCAAAGCATCAATAAAGGCTCTGTTGAATTATGCATCGAGGCAACCTATTGATTTATGGGTTAATAAAGACAAGGCAATTTACTGAGCAAACCAACGGCTGAAAATGTTCTTTACCTTTACTTTTTAAACGTCTAATAAGTCGACACTTTATCAATTCTACATGTCTGCCCTTGTTATAACCTATTTATATATTTTAATGTGAGTCTGTTTAACATTTATTGATTTTCCTCTAATTACACATTGCTTTTTTCCCCTTATCTTTTTATTGTTACTGTTATTGATTCAATATCAAAGGTAAAAATCCTAAAGGAACATTATATTTTAGGCTAATGGAATTTTTTATGACTCATATTTACATATATAATTGTTTATATATTTAATAAACCAACAATAATAGTAATAATAAAAATAACAATAATATTGGAGCTACATTACTGTTAAAAATATCCAAGATCAGATATTTGCAAGATTCTTTGAGAAATTATTTCAAATAATATCGTTAAAATAATAATATTAATAATAATACTAACATTAATAATAATATCAATAATAATAATGAAGATAAAAATTACTAACATGTTCAAGTAATTTGTACTTCAATTTCTACTGCTGCTACTATTACTGTTATCATATCATATTACTGTTATCTAATTAATAACCCTAATAATAACAGTGATAATAGGAATGGTAACGTAGAATAACTAATAATACTACTAATACTAGTAATAATAGTTTTATTAATAATTATAATAAATAATAATAATAATAATAATAACAGTAATAGTAATAATAATAATAATAATAATAATAATAATAATAATAATAATAATAATAATAATAATAATAATAATAATGGTCAGGAGGAGTCTGTTACTTTCTCGCCAGCTAACAGCTGGATGTATGTTGGTGATTCTCACGCTCGGTTCCGCTCCAGCGGGACAGCATGTTGTGTTGTTTGGGGGATTTCTCTCCTAAATCTCCGATTATTCTTCCCTCAAGCTTCTTAACACTCTTTTATCAGCAGGTTTTGCGCGGGGGTGGAGGGGTGGGGGGGGTAGAACCGACATTAACAATTCATAAGCAGCGCCATTGTCGCACATGATGTTCGCGTCCCGTCCGCGTTACGCGGCGTTGGCGCATTCTAAACGTTATCAGCGCCGAACACGCGGCCCTGGGCGCTCGGAGGCCGGGCACGGAGCGCTCTCGGGCGGGGGAAGCTGGCGCTCTTGGCTCGGTGCGGTGCGGAGGGAGGAGAGCCGGGGACGGCCGCGTGGAGTCCCGCAGGTCCTTATGTGGGGGGTGGGGTGGGGTAGGGGGGGTGAAAGGATGCGATCTGGTTGCTTTAGCCACGGTATAATTAAATGAAGTAATTGGCGGAGTTACTCAATTAAAGGTGGATGGTGCGCATCTGCTGACCCATTAACCCCCACGCAGCTCCGTGTGTTTGGAGCTGCATCCACACACAGGACAAAGGTTTCACCTTTCAGAGCTGGGGGGTGGGGGGTGGGGTGGGGGATTTGTTTGGATTTGTAGGCAATGTGGTTTAGTCTTCACCGACTGATCACCACCGCTCTGAGGCGGATTTATGACCGAAACAGGTGTGACTTCCGTTGTGTAAACACACCACCAGTGACATTTGGTGTAACGCAGCCAGCCTCACTCAGTTCATGTCCTCAGCGTCCACATTCAAGCGAATTATGACAACATTCAAACCTCACAAATGACCACAAATGCTATGCAAACCAGCTCCCATGCATACAAAAAGTGAATTTTGCATAACTCTGGGGGGATTCCTGGCGTCATGATTGGTATCATGATTTAATCTGTGGATTATTAGAAAGTAGTGAAACATTTTGATCCCAATCAAGAATGAGGGTTATTTTTTTTCCTCTCGTAAAAAATATTTTAATTGAAATAAAACAAAAAATAAATAAATCAGATTTTCTTCAAGTTATTCCTGAGAAAAAGTCACTAAATTGATTTATTGGGTAGGGAATTTATTGATCGGCTGCTATAAGAAAAAAATCAAACATAAAATTAATTACATTTCACTTAAAATCTCTGCAAAAGCTGCAAAAACAAACTCAGATGTTTAAACCTAAATCATCTCACGTCTGTTTTCCACCTGTGTGTGTGTGTGTGTGTGTGTGTGTGTGTGTGTGTGTGTGTGTGTGTGTGTGTGTGTGTGTGTGTGTGTGTGTGTGTGTGTGTGTGTGTGTGTGTGTGTGTGTGTGTGTGTAGGTTTGGTTCCAAAACCGGCGTGCCAAATGGAGAAAAAAGGAGAACACAAAGAAGGGTCCGGGCCGGCCAGCCCACAACTCCCACCCCACCACCTGCAGCGGCGAGCCCATGGACCCCGAGGAGATCGCCCGGCGGGAGGAAGAGCGCGCCGAGAAGAAGAAGCGGAAGCAGGAGCGGAAGCTGCTGAGGTCGCAGAGCAAACTCCTCACCGGCGACAACTTCCACACCCCGGGGGGGTCGGAGAGCGACAGCGGCGTCTCCCAGTTCACCGACAGCGAGCAGCAGCCGTCCAGCGTTAACGGGAATATCCACCTGGAGCTGCCGGCCGCCAGGCGTGGCGCCGAATCCGGCTGCGACCAAACGCGACACGACTTCAGCCAACAGCTTCAGAACCACCCAAACCAAAGAGCCCCGGGGGATCCGGAACAGGTGTCCCCCGGCAGCACGCACAGCTCCAGCCCTGGGGGGCCCAGGTCGTCGGCCCTGCAGAAACACAACCCGTTCAGCGTGGAGAGCCTCCTCTCGGACGCCACGCCCCGACGCAAACCTCAGCTGGACTTCAGTTTGCTGCCCGGTCAGAGGACGCTGGTGGGTAAAGGTCACTTCCTGCTTTACCCCATTACCCATCAACCCTTGGGGTTTCTCGTGCCCCAAACGGCCCTGAAGGCCTCGGCGTGTCAGGACGGTAGCATCGGCAGGCTCGGCCTGGGGCAGAGGCGCGTGACGGGCGAGGAGGGGAGCCCGTTGACCTCTGACCTCTCCGGCTTCGTCCCCAAAACTCTGAGCTCGGATCCTACGGAGCGCCGCACGCCGTCGCCGCCTCAACATAATCACGTTAGCAATAGGGCGGAGGGAAGGGACATTGAGGAGGGCGGTGGCGGCGGCGGCGGCGATGGACTTCCTGTTTCTCCTCAACTCAACAGTTTGGCTCTGACCCGGCTGAGCGCTGCCGCCACCGCCGCCGCCGCCGCCAGCGGCGAGGAGAGGCGTCCACAGGTCGGAACGGAGGCGGAGGAGGACGACGGTTGTCGAGTCATCGCCACGACGACAGCGACGACGACGTGCGGAGAAGACAAGGAGCGGGCGTCTCCGGACGCCTCGACGAACGCAGAACATCAGGAAACACCCGGAACGGACGGAGAGGACGTGGATATGGACTGACACACACACACAAGACCGTTCACACATTCCCAAAGCTCTGCCGAGACACTCGAAAACATATCAGGAATCAGGAGACTTAAGCCCCATCTATTTTTTAATCAGAACATGTGATCCAGACACCAACAACCCCCCCCCCCACCTTGAAAAAAAAGCTGTCCTCGTCTGGCTTTAGGCCTAAAAACCTTTTAGGTTTTCTCTCTTAAAAAACAAACAAACATCTAAGACAACAAAAATCCTCAGATATTGTAAAAAAAAAACTAAAAAAAAACAATAAAAACAACAACAACAACAAGAAAATGATATTTATATGTAAACTTTGATAAATAAAGTTATTGTTTAAATTGAATGACTGTGTGACAGAAAACCTTTTCGGATCACGATGGGATGGAGTTTTTTTTTTTTTTGTCATATTACAGCAGATAAATCCTCCTTCCTCCGTGCGTCAAAGGGAAGCTGAGGCGCATGAGTCCGTCTGGCTGTTTGTATTTATTGCTTTAACAAATTTATTCATTTGAAAGGCCGGGGCTGGAATGAGGTTAGTGGCCGGGGGCTATAGGACCCTGCGCCTCCTGCTGAGTTTTGATATGAAAGTAATTATTTTCCCACTGGCTGCTGCGGGTCTGGAGGCTGTGTGTGTATGTGTGTGTGTGTGTGTGTGTGTGTGTGTGTGTGTGTGTTTTTCCCCCCTTCTTCTTTCAGCCCAAAGGGTTATTAGACATTACCGATTTCTAGTGATATGGAATCACATAAACTTCCTACAATAATAGAATTAGCATGAAAGGCAGGGGTGTCAAATTGAAATGGGAAAATAATAGCCGCGCCAGCTGCATCGTCAATGTCTGCGTGTGTGTGTGTGTGTGTGTGTGTGCGTGTGTGTGTGTGCCCGCGTCTATTGGAGGAGGAGGAGATGGTGGGAGATTCGTGGGGCGGAATTTTCATGAGCTGCCTCGGTTGTCAGACGGCCCTTGTAGTCGGCTATATTAAGATAGATGTTCGATGATATCCCTCATTGTTCTGTCGCTTATATTGATGTTGCTGCCTTATCGCCCTATTGATCATGTGTCGCACATAATAGGACAGGCGCGCTCCCGCCTGCCTGCCTGCGCCTTTTCCTTTTTTTTTATTTTTTTTATTTTTTTTACAAAAGGCGCCTGGGCCCCCCCCCACACACACTCCCTCCCTCGTCATTTGTTCTAATAGTACTCCCAGTCCCCTGAGGGTGGGGGGACAGATAAAGATATAGGAGAGGAAGAAAGAGAGCGGAGGCCACGCTTGCATTAATATTATTTTTTTCATTATTTTATTATTATTATTATTATTATTTTTAGTTGTTGGCTGAGCTTTAAAAAAACTATGAATGGTTGACTTGAGGACGTCCAGGTTGTCTTCAATGTGCGCGTGCACGCACTGGACGTATATGCTCGTGTCCGTTTTTGCATGGGGATGGAGTGTGTTCGGCCTGTGGAGTGTAAAACCCCAACAATTTCCCCTGGAAAACTGAAATCCCAATTATTAAAAGCATTAATTCTGGCGGAGCGGCTCTGTTGACAGCCCGGCTAAATATCCCTGATCCCTCCCGGTCACCGCGCCTTTATTTGCAAATAAATTGAGGGGGATCCGAGGGACAGAGCTTTACTTTTCTGCGCCAACCTAAAATGAATTTCCGTGCCTGAGTCCCTTTAATAATATTTACATAATTTTCGCTCAGTGACTCTGCTATTTGCGCTGCAGAAAGCGGGGGGCTTATAGAAAAATAATTAGACAAGAGAACGAGGATGGAGCCAGAGTGAAGAACAGCAGGAGGAGGAGGATGGGTTAAGACCGAAGCAGAACACTAAATTCCCAGACAGCTAAAATCAATGAAAGTAATAACCCTATTATTTAATTCATAAGGACATTATTTTCCCATAAGGCCTCCGGAAACGTCCCCTTCGACCGAAATAATCACATTAAATCGCTCATTCCGAGCGCGCTGTGTCAAATTCCTACTTTTATTCTCTCTTTTTTTAAGAATAAGGATGGGGTGGGGAGAGAGAGGGGGGGGGGGCGTTATTATAATCGGTTCGTTTCAAGAATGCGGTTAATTAGAAAATATAGGTTTCATCTCCCTTCACTGAGGCCTTTAGTGCAGCCCATGTGTGCGCAGCGCAGGAGAGAATATACCGGCCTTTAAAGTGCGCCTTTCTTATAGATGAAGGTCATTTTTCTAAATAATTAAAGAGATAAACTGAAAAACAAGACTCGCTGTCGAAAACCAGTGGGACTTTATTCATCAGAGGGAAAATATCTGATCCTTTAAAGCACCCGGAATCTTTCTAAATGGTCATAATATTCCCTCAGCCTATTAGAATTTGATGTAGACCTGCTTATGTTGACCTGTCTGATTATTAAAGGGCTGATAATCAGGAAAACTGCAGCCCAAATTCATTGTCTGGATCTGGAACTGAGAAAAAAAAGAGATGACCTCATGACCTCAGAGCTCTTGTAGGTTATATCACTTATATTCTAGGTGATTCAGGCTGTTTTATTGCTTTATTTCTTACAGATATATCATCTTCACTGTGATAAAAAAACATACTTGAAGTCTATTCCTCTAAAAAAACCCCAGAAAAACAATGTGTTTCCCCCCCCAAACTGGGCCTTTCCACTGGTAGAAATAAAAAAAATAACTAAGTGGAGTAAAACAGAGAGAATGGGGGTGAGTCAGAGGGTGAAAGAGAGAGAGAGAGGGAGAAGGGGGAGGGTTCGGTGGCACCAATACAAACGACCAATCGATCACACCCCACCCGGACCGGGCAGGCCCTCCCGCTGTGTCCGTGCGGCTCATGCATCACACTTTATGAATTCAATTTCAACCGGGAGAAATTTTCAATTTGAACGCGCGATCATTACGGCGTGGGGGGAAGAGCGTAAATTGTTTTTGCTCTATTATGCATTCGGACGCCATCATTTTTCTTTCTAATTACCGAGGTGTCAGCGCGGCCTGTCACCCGGGCGCTGATTTTCAATTTAACTGATCATCATACATTCATTTTCCCATTTGATAAATCTGCTATCTAGACGCGCCCGCCATGCCCGGAATATTAAGCTGGCGCCGGGGCGCAGTAATAGGGGGATGTGTATGCGGCAATGAGCGCGGATCAGCCAGCTAATTTAGCACCTTCCACATTCCCAGTCTCCATCCCCCCCCCCACCATTTCTAATTCTCAAGAGGAGGTAGGGGGGAAAAAAAATAAAAAAAACACCAGGAGTGTAGAGGAGAGAGTCCAATAGCTGCATCACCTCCAGAAGTGAGGAAAAAAATAAATAAAAAAACACCCTGAGGTGAAGAATCGGAGGAGAAAGTCCTCCAGTCCGCCTGGTTGTTCTCTGACGCAATTTACAGACAGGATTAATTAACGCTAATGACTTCTTCAATACGTGTTATTCCTATTTAATAGAAACAAATTTGCGCAATTAATTATCAACATCATTTCGAGAACCTATTACCCCCACCACCACCACCACCACCACCACCACCTCCCTCCGCATCACCCCAGCTGTGGAGTAAAGGAGGTTTGTTGTTGTGCGTAAAGGCGCGTCTGGGATCCGGACTGGATGATCCTGCGGTTCAGGATCCAACAGAAGATCCGATCTCAATCAGTGTCAGTTCATTATTCCAGACCTGTCTGAGCTAATCAATAGTTATCGATCAGAAGCATCAGGAATCATCAATTTAAGTATTTAAGTAGAAGTTTAATGATCAGCAGTGATGAAGAGAGAAAAAAACCCGATGTTTCGAATCAATCCGGAAGCACCTGCAGACAAAAAACTAATTTAAGGTGTTTAAATAATAAGTTAGAGCCTAAATAATAACAGAATATTTGGAGAGTGTTTTATTTTTTATTTTTATATTCTGCGTGGACTCCTGCCTCTTGTTCTGTTTTAAATATGACTTTAGACATAATTTAAAGTTAAACCTGCTTCCCTCCACCCCCACTGTTTGCACCGTGTGGAGCTTGAACACAATAAAATAACATTTTAACACACAATTATCTTTGTTTATCTGAGTGGAGCTCCAGTGCGTCCTGTTGGGCCTGCGTGGGGCCTAAAACAGGACATATTTAAATGAAGACGCTCTTATTGGACCAACAAGGGTTTAGTTTTCTGTTTAAAGTGGTTGTTTGTTAATATTTGGTATGTTTTAGATGCCCACACACACACACACACACACACACACACACACACACACACACACACACACACACACACACACACACACAATAATCCCATGCGTAAATCCATGCGTAAAAGCCAAAAAGTAGCCAGAATTGCGTTTGTGCGCGCGCGTGTATGTGTGTGTGTGTGTGTGTGTGTGTGTGTGTGCTTTAATGAACGTTTTGTTGTGTTCTTTGTTTCATGAGGCCAGTGGTTGTAATAAATGCCAACGAGCCAACGGGATAGATTTTAATTAAGTCGGTGAGAGATGAGTGGAGTGACACGGAGCGCGGGGCAGGGAGGGAGGGAGGTGGGGGTGAGTGGAGGTGTGTGTGTGTGGGGGGGGGGGTAGGTTTTCAATAAATCGGTTCGCTCAGGGGTTAGTCGGTGATTTCCCGGTAAAGTGTCGGGACCGGGCAGGACGCGCAGTAATTTGGTTGATAAATCGGCGGCGTTCGGGGCACGAGGCTTCCCGCGCCACCGCTCGGTTCCGCGCGTGATTTATGCGTTACCCGGGGGTCGTACAACCCCCCACCACCCACCCACCACCCCTCCACACACACACACACCCCCCATGACAGCCCACGATGGATGAACCGGGAACCTGCGCGCTCCTAATGAGCGGCTATTACTTCGCACACACTTCTGCTTTTAAAAGAAACCGTGAAGAACGAGTCTGCCCCCCCCCACACCCCATTTAACCCCCCCATCCCTGAGGTGTCGCATTGATTCAGCATCAGAGTTAAACACACACATAGTGTGTGTTATTTATCCGTGGTAAACTGCTCGCAGACGTGACGGGCACGCGTCCCCACGCAGATCCACGCAGCCAACTATCAGCAGGTATCGATTATCGATATGTGTTTGGAACGTCTAGGCCTTAATGTGATTGATGACTTGTTTGGATCCTTTTCAAAGCAAAGCAGCAGTAATGAAAAGTTTAGTCCAAAATTCTGGGAATATGTCTTAATCTGATCCAGAGATAAATAATAATCCAGTGTTTAGATTTAAATCTGGGATCACCAAATCCCAGATTCTGGATTTTCATGCTCAGCGTCACGTGTAAACTGTAAACGAATCAGATTATTTAATTCTTTAGGTGTATTTTCCTGTGAATTTGCCCCATTTTACAAACTGCTGTCTTTATTTATTAGTTTATTATGTTTTCCCTTATAAAACCCGCTGAAAACATGACAAAAACATGAAGAGTTCTCAATTTAATGACACAAAAAGAGGCATTTTTATTTATTTTGCTTCTCCTGTTTGGAATAGAGCTAATCCTGGATAAGCACTATCATATTCAGTGGTTGGATTAATGAGATTATCATGTATGATACAGTCGAGCGCTAAATCTACAGTATAATCTGAATGTCGTCGCGTATTAGCATTGATTAACATGAAATGAATGAACCGTGTATCAGGATAGAACACCAGGTGGAAACATTGATCCTAGAGGTCGTATTCGATGTTCAATATGTTCAATGTTCAAGATGTTCAATAAAACCCAAGTTGAAAGTTTTTAAAAATGCATAACTGATGAGAAATGTTTTTAATAACGGACAACAGTTAGCCAATCACATCGCGGCGCTCACTTAGTGCTGACTCAGCAGTCTCTGAGGAGGATAATGCATGTAGGAATCTGCTGGATTCAATCAGAAGTGACACGAACGAAGCGGTGCTGGTGGCGGCGGCGGCTGATGACTCTGCTGAGACTTGAAAAGGATCATGGATCAAAACAGGAGTGAGATGATTGGCTAATGCTAACGGGTTGAAAACTGTCTGTCCGTTATGGGTGAATGGATCTATGGGGGGGGGGGACGCAAAGTATTCTGAAAAGAATAAAAAACTTTGTGTGAAGCTCCATCAACACTCAATCAGACACCTGTGTGAGATCAATAATCAATAAGTCAGCAGGTGATTCGTTTGACCGTTTGAAACGAGTCCATCCTTAAAGACGGACTGAAGACGGACCCGTTCATTTTGTATTCATTCATTTTAAAGCCTAACAAAGTGTTAAGACCACATTATCATAATTATTGGCCTGACTTTCATTATGTGTGCGCTGACAGATCCCTTTGACTCATAATGAAGTTTTTCTTTTTTAATAAAATCATTGAAAGTACCTTTTTACACCAACCTGTTTTACGCTGAACGTTTAGCTTTTCAAGACTTAAAAATGAAGAATAATTTCTCATATTGACAATCTGTTCTGATCGGATCAATTATGGATCAGCGGCCAAAGATCTACTGGATCTGTTATCTCCATGTTATGCCTGCCAGACTATGTTAATTATAGCAGATTAGATTGAGTTAGATGAGAGATATATTATCTTTCTTATTGTTTCACCTCCGTACTGACATGTTTTCATTATCTCCGAATGAACCCTTTCACAATTGCACACGATTGCGCTCCTCTTAGCGCCGTCGAGTGTAAAAATCTCGATGTTATTAATCCCACAAACCCCAAAACACACAAAGGATGAGATGCTACGACATTAGCGCCACGTGTCGTGCGTGTTTACCGTCATTTCATGTATAGCGTTTGAACAGCTTTCCATTGTTTTTGTGTTAGCGTTAGCAGGTGAGCTCCATTCAGAAGACTTGAGTGTCTCTTTTCGGTCTAACCTGCACTCCACAGCAGTGGATGGGGCTAATTTCAGCTGAAAGCCATCACGCTATACCTAATTGGTGAGATGATGAGTGGTGCTTTCATTGTGTGCCTACTGGTCACCACTAAACTCTATTTACACTGTCCTTTTCAAAGCGCGACTACTTATTTGTTTTAGTGGCTCCTTTAGAAATGCTGGTGGCTGTTTTTGAAAAAGAAAACTGCTTTTTATTTCCTGAAATTATTCCTGAGTGCAAAACATCTGATGCAGCGGCAGAAAAATAAATATTCCAGAAACGCGACAGTTTTGAAACCTGTTTGGTTTTAAACATGTTTTTAAATATATCTTTAACTTAGAATACACTTAAGTATATTCAAATGAAAGGAAGTATTGGATTTCCACCCAACCAGTCAAGGTGATGGCCGCCCAAAAGAGTCTGGGTCCTGGCCGGAGTTTTTTCCTCAATGAAGTTTTTCGCCGCCGCTGTCGCTTATGCTTACTCTGGAGGGTTGTGCTGGGTTTTTTGTGTCTGTTAAAGCGCTTTAAAATGTCTGTTGATGTGATTAAGCGCTTTATAAATGAAAGTTGATTGATTGGTTTTAGCTATTATTACACAAGGGAATAATATCTAAAACCAGTCAGGCGTATTTAAAGGTTTGGTTTCTGTGTCTTCATTTGATCTCAGACAACAACACCATGTGACCTTTGTTGTCACATGACCCTCAGTTATGTTTAAAGATCAAATAAAAAAAACATCACGTGATTGAGTCGGTTCCTCCAGTGCTGGGACCTCGTGTGAACCTCAGAACCGAGCCGGGACCTGCGCTGCATCCGCCTCCACCGATTCCTCACCTCCATCGCTGGTGTCGAATAAATTCTAAAAAAGCTACAATGGATATAGTTTAATTCTGTGTCGGAGTATTTAAATGTTAGGATCTGCTTCAATGAGGGTGAACGCAGCGGAAAATCATTCATTTACTCTTCCGTTACGTTTATTATACATTCTAAATGTTATATCTTTCAGCTCAGAGACTCTTACATGTTTCCGCTGCACATTCAAAGATGATATACAGTAATCCCTCGCGCATTCGCGCATCAACACTCGCAACTTCACTACATCGCAGATTTTTAGTTGGCAGTCATGTGATACCACACGCGCATTCTATTGGCTGACGGCATCAGGAAGTGGTTCTCGGAACGCAATAACCGCGAATAACAAGGGATTACTGTGGTCTGAAAGCTACGGAGAGTCATGTACGAATAATTCCGGTTTAAAGAAAAACATTTGGACAGGCAGCTAAAGCTACCCCAGAATCGAGTCTCCAGATGCCCCCTGTTTGCAAAAATCTGCCACACAGAAAAACATCCTGTAAATCTGGACCAATCACAGACGAGTCGGGTTGTCATCACCGGAGAGAGCAGGACAAACAGAGATTTGCTTACGCCACGTGGAAAAAAAGTCTTCTCCCGCTGGAGGAGCAAAAGGCATTTCCATATTTCCAGAAAGGTGGAAAAATCTATTAAAAAGCAAAGAATTAAATACTTCATCTTCCAGATCCCAGCGCGCGCACACACACACACACACACACACCTGGAGTTTGTATTATAAATGCACTGGTAGTTGAAACTTTTCTGTTCCTCATGTGTGCTAATCTCCGCTCCATCCTGCCCCTGCTGTAATTTTGTTAGACTTTTTCCATATTTATTTAATAAATGCCCAACAGTGCAAATTGTATCTTTGTGTGTCGAGAATTAATGGGAAAAGCCCCAACTGTTAAATCGTAAAATTTGAATGAGAACATTCCCGTGTAATGCATATCAAACATTTATTAAAGCCAATGCAGAATAATTGAATTGTTCTGCTGGTCTAGGTCGGGTTTATTTAACTAAACTCTTTGGTTGTCCAAGTGTGATACCGGATTTCCTGCAAATCCCATTAAAGACAGGTTGCGTTTATGTATTTGTGCATCTCGGCTGCACACGGAGCCTTCCTCATCTTCCGTCGAGCCTCTGCTGTCACTGCTTATCCTCATCTTCATCGCTTATCTTTGCATGGAGGCCCTCGGTGAGATTTCAAGCAACAAACCGAAAGCGGGGGAAGTGGGAAAAAGGGGGGTAGGGAAAGTTAATATAATTTCATGTTTGACCCCCCACATGAGACAGAAAACAGGCTTTATATACAGTGAAGGTTTAGAGAGTGACGGCGTTAAATCAGCGTCTTCAGCTTCATGTAAATGTCAGCTTGTGTTTCCCTGCACAAGAAAAATAAAAACACATCCGGGAGAAGGTCTGCGCCAACTTATTGGCTTGATTATTAAGCAAAGTTTAGAATGTCAGCTTCACACACACACACACACACACACACGTGGGTGCAAAGTGTGTTTTCAGAATGCACACAAACACACACAGAAGCCCGAGGGGAAGTTTGTGTTTTAGTAAGTTAAGTTTCACACGTGGACTGGAGGCGTCCACTGGTGTAATTATCACTCCAGGAAAAGTGTTTCATTAGGAGAGCTCCTCTCACACACACACATTACTCACAGAGGGCTGGATGCTGACACCCCTGGACATCACACACACACACACACACACACACACACATTTCATTTCATCACCTCTCAGTCAGTTCTCCTTCTCCTCCTGTAGTCATTCCTTCTTACATTAACTCCTCCAACTCCTGGATGTATGTGTCGAATATTAAAATCTGAAACCGACCAATCAGATCCGGTTACGGGATGGAAATAAGTTCAGATCCAGAGTTCAAACCATCCCTAAAACCCTCCTCCATCCCCTCCCTGAGCTTCCCGTATCCGACCCATCATCCCACCCCCCCTCCATTCACTCTTGCCCTCTCTCTTACTTGGGGGGGGCATCAGGTCTGCAGGTTAATGAGTCGTGAAGTGTGAAAACTTCCTGAGACACAACCAGCGCGAAATGCTGTTTCCAGATGTGAGTCCACAAAACGTCGGAAGTCCGCTTGAAGTGAGTTAGAGAGGTGTGGGGGGGGGGGTCATCTGGGGGGGGTGAGGGAGGGTGAAAATGATCTGCAAATGTGAGAAAGAAAAGGAGAGAAGTGAGCGATCAGGAAACAAACAGAATAACCGACGTGTTTAAGTGGCGGTAAACGTCCCATCATGTGTCACATGACCAACAGAATGACGTCACGTGTGTTCAGGCTGATCGATCGAAGTCAAAAAGTCAAAGTCAGCTTGATCGTCAAGTTGCAGTCCTCTCTGACCCACGGTAAACAGGCAGTACAACAGGCAGTATAACACAGGCAGTACAACACAGGTAGTACAACAGGTAGTACAACACAGGCAGTACAACACAGGCAGTACAACACAGGCAGAACAACAGGCAGAACAACAAAGGCAGTACAACACAGGCAGTACAACACAGGCAGTACAACACAGGCAGTACAACACAGGCAGTACAACACAGGCAGAACAACAGGCAGTACAACACAGGCAGTACAACACAGGCAGTACAACAGGCAGTACAACACAGGTAGTACAACAGGCAGTACAACACAGGCAGTACAACACAGGCAGTACAACACAGGCAGAACAACAGGCAGAACAACAAAGGCAGTACAACACAGGCAGTACAACACAGGCAGAACAAC
Source organism: Antennarius striatus (assembly GCF_040054535.1). Taxonomy (NCBI): domain Eukaryota; kingdom Metazoa; phylum Chordata; class Actinopteri; order Lophiiformes; family Antennariidae; genus Antennarius; species Antennarius striatus. The sequence continues at coordinate 2,031,532 of NC_090783.1, forward strand.
AGGCAGTACAACACAGGCAGTACAACACAGGCAGTACAACACAGGCAGTACAACACAGGCAGTACAACACAGGCAGTACAACACAGGCAGTACAACACAGGCAGTACAACACAGGCAGTACAACACAGGCAGTACAACACAGGCAGTACAACAGGAAGTACAACACAGGCAGGACAACAGGCAGTACAACACAGGCAGTACAACAGGCAGTACAACACAGGTAGTACAACAGGCAGTACAACACAGGCAGTACAACACAGGCAGTACAACACAGGCAGAACAACAGGCAGAACAACAAAGGCAGTACAACACAGGCAGTACAACACAGGCAGAACAACAGGCAGTACAACACAGGCAGTACAACACAGGCAGTACAACACAGGCAGTACAACACAGGCAGTACAACACAGGCAGTACAACACAGGCAGTACAACACAGGCAGTACAACACAGGCAGTACAACAGGAAGTACAACACAGGCAGGACAACAGGCAGTACAACAGACAGTGCAGCCCAAAGTATGAGACGAAGCACAAAGGGATGGTAAACATCTCTACACTCTCTAATCCCGTAGGTTAGGTGTGTTTACAAATGATAAAAATGTCACTTTTTTTTCTTGGAAGATTTGCAGCGTGTGATGAGAACATCAGTATAACTGCAGGATCTGGATGCAAACAAGGAAACCGGGTCCTCCTGAGATTTGAAAGCTCAAATCTGATTCCAGTGTGGTTTAAAAATGGATTTTTGCGTTCACACAGATCTGAAAAGAAAATCCGGTTTGTCCCCTATTGAGGTCAAAAAACCCCAAAACATCAGAACCGATGGTTTCTAAGCCTGATCTTCACCTGCTGACATCAGTCATGTGTTCGTGAACATGCCTCACCACGCAGGCATGAGTCCATGCGTGTTCGGGGCAATAATCTGGCGTAAATAATTACATCTCGCCCCCCACTCCCAGTCATCTCCGGCGCCACGGACACTAATTATTTATTCCTGGACGCTGTGAGGGTGTCGGATCACACACTCCTCCCCTCCGGCGGCGAGAAACTCATCACGCCTACGATGGAACGGCGCTATTCCTTTAGAATCCATCGGCACCCGCTATCTTCAATGTTCAGGTGAAACCAGCTTTGCTGCCCCTACAGGTGGGAGGGGTGAACTGCTGCTTCAAAATGAAGAAGTTCAAGGCCTGATCCGAACCCTGCCCCCAACCCTGACCCCTCCAGTGTAGGGTAGGTTGTCCCATTACTTTAGGGCACGGCTCAGCTTGAGAGACCTGTCAGGTGAGAGTTTGAACATCCATCCGCCACCACGACCCCCCCCCTTGGACAAACAGATGAAGAAGCGTTTGGATGGACTGATGGATAGATGGATGGATTTTTCAATGTCCTTTATCAATCCCCCCCCCAACGGGAATTGATAAAGTAAAGTTCTAACGCTAACGCATCGGAATCGGAAGCTCCGTCTCGGCGCTTGTGAGCGTGTGTTTTCACGTGGGTGTGATTTCAAAGCTTCCCCACGTCCGTCGCCGAGTGCGACGGCGCAGCGAGGGGTCATGAAGGGAAACGAGTGGAGAACAGAACCCGATCGATAGCGTTTAGCCGTTAGCCTCGCCGTGCGTGTGTGTGTGTGTTTACCTGAAATGTGACTGCATTTAACGTGTCAAGTCGAGGAAAAACAACCAATTGCCTCTTAGCACACGCTTTATCGACTCGCAGGACACACACAGACACACACACAGACACACACACACCGACACACACATATATATTGACTGGTTGAAGGGAGAAGCAGGTTTAAGGTAATTAGAGTAGTGTACTTTCCACTACCATCCTTTGTACTGCAGTTGTCCAACGCCTCCTCGACTACATGTTAAACACACACACACACACACACACACACACACACACACACACACTCGCGTCATCTGGGATTGACCCAAGCGTGACTCCAGGTGTGACTTGAGGTTTCTGCTTTTAAGAAACTTCTGGAGACGAGTCTCCTGACGGCATCCTTTAGAATAAAACTTCATTGATCCGTCAGGTAAATAAAAGACGTCGTCACCAGCGAAGATTATAAAGAATCAATGATCAGAATCCAATCAGAGATTCTGAGTCGATCGGCATCATGAAGAGTTTTGCTTCTATTGACTGATGCTTCATTCAGTGACTAAAATCAGAATCTGCTATGTGTGTGTGTGTGTGTGTGTGTGTTTGTGTGTGTGTGTGTGTGTGTGTGTGTGTGTGTGTGTGTGTCATTATGTACAAAATGTTTGGGGTGCTTGACATTAAACGTTCTGGAGGCCCTTCATGTGAAGAGACAATCGTTCCTCTTCCTCTTTTATTCCCATCTCTTCATCTGACAGCTTGTTGGAGTAGCTTTCCATCACTGGGTGACCCACAGGGAGGGAGGGGCACCAACAATCACCCTAACCCCCCCCTAAACCCCTCATGTGGACCATCATGGCCTCCAGAGGTACACACACACCGGACACACTTCAACCATGTACAAATTTGATCTCCAAGTCACACATGTGATTGAAATTATTTGGATTTCAAACATATTGTTTGACTGTCCCCACAAGTACCTTGCCTGCTACCCAGCATGCATTGCACCTGACTCCTATCCCATGGGTGTCAAACTCATTTTCACTGAGGGCCACATCAGCCTCATGTCTGTCCTCAGAGGGCCAGATGTAACTAATAAATGTAACTCAATGTAATGTAAAATAAATGTAACTACTCCTTAATGTTAAATAACTCTGAATTTATTACTTATTCAAGTTACAAACATTACAGTTACACAAAAAAATATGTTTGTTTGTTTCTCTGTTATAAAATAAATCCTTTTAATTTGTCAGGTTATTAAACCCACAGAACTCCATCAATCAAGGATCAAACTATCCAAGAGAATAAAGAAAAATAACATCAAACACAAGTTAGGACATTAACTTTGTTCAAAATGTTTCTGTCAGTGTTAAAATGGGCTGAACTACTGCATTGTGGGGAATGTCGTTTTGGTAAAAACACACTTTTGACGTACTTTTTAGACACTCTGACTTATGCTCTTGCGGGCCAAATAAAATGATGTGGCGAGCCACATTTGGCCCCCGGGCCTTGAGTTTGACTCACGTGGCCTATCCTGACTCACCCGATGGGAAAAACGATGGACTGACTGCCTGAATAAAATTAGAGATATGTATGAATTCCATGTACAATGTGTTTAAATAGTCACGTGGTATTATTGTTATTATCATTATTATTATCATCATTATTTATGAGCCCCCGTGATAATAAAGTTCCTCTCTCCTCTTTACTTTCCTCCCATTAACGTGCGCTCCGGCGGGACGTCGTGGTTCACGTTGTGTTTTATAAACATTGGGTAACGCCAACAGCTCCCCGTGTGTCGGTAGAACCCCCCACCCCCACCCCCACCCCACAAACACACACACACACACACACATACACACACACAAACACACACACTTGTCAGGCGTCAGAAGGGAAGAGCGTCCAACTGAGACACGGAAGCGCAGCAAAACATTTCATCCTTATTACCCAGTTATTCTCTCTTTCACACAAACGCAGTATTTCTGGATTCAGGCATCATCATTCTCACCTTTTCTCATATTTCTTTCACGCGAGGGGCCTCTTTGTCCCCCCCCTACCCCCTTTTCTTCCATCCTTCCATCTCCTCAACTTAATCTCCCTCTTGGTCTCTCTCCCTTTTCTCATCCTCACTCTTTTCTCCCCTCAGGTTGTAGAAGCTGTGAGACATTTAATCGCCGCGGTAACGGTTTCATATCTGGAACAGAAATCAAATAAGGCCAGATGATTTACTCCCCCTAGCAACCAGGGAGCACAGCCCTAGCAACCGACCCCGCCAGCAGGCCAGACCTAATCAGGTTGAAAATATTTCAATTATTGTGTTGATTCTGAATGTGTGTGTGTGTGTGTGTGCACGCGTGTGGCCAAGCGTGTGTGTTGCGTGTGCAAAAATCACCTTGCTGTGTTTTGATGACATCAGCGTCTGCTTGTGAGGAGGATGTAAGGAAAGAAAGGCGTGGAGGTGATCCGGCGCTATTAGAAGCGCTACTGTTGGATGGAGACATTAGGATACAACAACACATGGTCAATCTGGCTTACATAGTGTAACAGTTGGCATCCACTCTGTGTGTGTGTGTGTGTGTGTGTGTGTGTGTGTGTGTGTGTGTGTGTGTGTGTGTGTGTGTGTGTGTGTGTAAGGGAGGCAACAACAGCGCTGGCAAGCCAGAAATGACAGAAGATAGCAAAGAGCAGGACGGGATCCAAACTCCAGGGTGCCAAAGGACTAAATCGAGCTTTACTCTGTTGCATGATGCTTGTTTGTTGATGTGTTGAAAGTGTGTGTATGTGTGTGTGTGTACAGTATGTGTGTATGTGTGTGTGTGTATGTGTGTGTATGGGTACAGCTTTATTGAAGGCTTGCCCAGTCGATCAGTGTGTCTTTACTTCTGTGCACGCATGATCATGGCTGCACTGTATGGACCGCTAAGGCTAAAGCAAAAACCAAAACTAAAGCTAAAGCTAAACATAGAGATAAAGCTAGAGCTAAAGGTAGAGCTAAAGGTAAAGGTAGAGCTAAAGCTAGAGGTAGAGCTAAAGGTAGAGCTAAAGGTAAAGGTAGAGCTAAAGCTAGAGGTAGAGCTAAAGATAGAGCTAAAGGTAGAGCTAGAGGTAGAGCTATAGATAGAGCTAAAGGTAAAGGTAGAGCTAAAGCTAGAGCTAAAGCTAGAGGTAGAGCTACAGCTAGAGCTAAAGCTAGAGCTAGAGGTAGAGCTAAAGGTAGAGCTAGAGGTAGAGCTAAAGGTAGAGCTAGAGGTAGAGCTAAAGGTAGAGCTAGAGGTAGAGCTAAAGGTAGAGTTAAAGGTAGAGCTAGAGCTAGAGGTAGAGCTAAAGGTAGAGCTAGAGGTAGAGCTAAAGGTAGAGTTAAAGGTAGAGCTAGAGGTAGAGCTAAAGCTAGAGCTAAAGGTAGAGCTAAAGGTAGAGCTAGAGGTAGAGCTAAAGGTAGAGTTAAAGGTAGAGCTAGAGCTAGAGGTAGAGCTAAAGGTAAAGCTTGAGGTAGAGCTAAAGGTAAAGGCAGAGCTAAAGGTAGAGTTAAAGGTAGAGTTAAAGGTAGAGCTAGAGGTAGAGATAGAGCTAAAACAGCTAATAAATGAATCATTTGAGGTGTGACCAAACACTTTTTAAATGAACACATTTCTACCTCTTTCTCATCCTTCAGCTAGATTTCTGTCTTTTTTTAAAAACCTCTAATTGATTGATGGAAGTTTGTGTTTTAAGGAAGGAAACTGGTCTGTTTGCACGGCGGCATCGGACTGAATGGAGTGACGGCGCAGAAAGACGGAGCTAAAATAAACCTGAAAACGGGAGCAGGAAGGAGGGAAAACTCCAAAGAAGACCGTTTGAATGACAGAGAGAAATGGAAGTAAAAATGGGCTTTTTGAGAGATTATGAATTTACATATCTTAATAGAGGAATGCGCGCTATGGCTCTGCTGCACAAAGAAAGAAAACCACACAAGTCCTCTTCACTATTATAGGATGTGTGTGAACTTTTTGTGTGTGTGTGTGTGTGTATTAGTGTGGACCAAACCTCAGATCGCTCCCAATCATCAAGACATCTTATTATTTCTCAATGATGACATTAAAGTCTTGTTCTCCCATTGGGAGGCGATGCTTAAAAAAATGCTAGCCCTTAGCGGCTAATTCGAAGAAGAATCCACCAAAAACAGCGCAAAATTCTGGAGATCCGTGAGCTAAAAAAAAGTAAGTTGCCGTATAAAAGGTGGGTGTACAGGAAGAAACGGATCTACAAAAGCATGAAAAAAGGTTTTTCATTGGCTAACAGGGGGGTCAGGTAGATTAGGTAGCCCTGATGAAGACTTGTCAGCCAATAAAAGGCCAGAATCACACTTTTCCAATTTCCTGTTTAGGTTGCAAAGACGAGTAGCTATAGGTAGGGCAGTCTCAGTAGGCTTATGTTTAACTGTGTGCGTGTGTGTGTGTGAGAGAGAGGCTGTGTGTGTGTGTGTGTGTGTGTGTGTGTGTGTGTGTGTGTGTGTGTGAGGCAGCTAGGCGTAAAATTGAGTCCAGATTCATTAGGTTCTGTGAGCTGAGTTGCAGTCGGTTTAAGTGAAACATTTCCTGTGGAAGTGAAGGTGTGGAGGTGCGTGGGTGGACGAGGGAGGGGGGGTCAGCCGTACGTTACGGGTCTCACACCTGTGAAACAACACACACACACACACACACACACACACACACACACGAGACAATTTGAAGGCCTTATTCTATTTTCTCCCTCCTCTGTCTCGCTGCTGAGTGACTCTGTAAATCTGAGCCAATTTCCTCCTCTAATCATCATTAAAAAGCGCAAATGACTCCACTCTCCATTAAACACTCCCACATGCCTGCTGCTATTACTTGCTCTGCAGCCTTTTCCACACACACACACACACACACACGCGCACACACACACACACTGAGGCCAGCCTCCTGCGTGGCTTTAGTCTAACCTCGCTTTAGTCATGGGACGTGCCCAGACGGCGGCGAACACGCCTCTCTGCAGAGTCCAGCCCATCAATTCAAGCTCTGGTGCCAAATGAGGGTTTCAATGATGATATAATATCTAAAAACTCCCTAAATAATCAGGACTCGAACCATAAAAGACACAAAAGTCCCCTCAATTATTAGATTTATTAGGAAAATGATGAAAGAAGGTCGTCGACGTATTTGACCTTAACAGAGAATGGAATAACATTCCAGGAGCCTCTGCAGGCTAATTAGAAATTAAACTGGTATTATTAATTGTGAAAAGGCCAATAACATTGATTGATAAATCTATCAGGGGTGCGGTGAAGCCCCGCCCATCCAAACAGACGCCACAGACTTGCGTCCAATCGGCTCCAGAGGCGTTAACCCTCTTGAACTCCGGCTCCCCGACACGTGAGCTCCTCCAGGGAAAGTCGTAAAGAAGCATTCAAGTAAAGGGGGGGTGGGGGAGGGGGGGGCAGCTGTCCAATCAGCTGCCTGCGTTTGTTTACACATTTTGTTTGTTTACTGGTGTGTTTTTGCACCTGCAGCGTGGATACGGAGGGTCATGAGAACGGCTCAAGGAGATGGGAACAAGTCCTGCAAGGATGTCAGCAGCGCTACGGAGTTAGCATCAGCTAGCATCAGCTAGCAGCTAAAGGTTCATTAATGTCCTGCTTGTAAATAAACAAACATATGGAGGTAATTATCAACAAATACGACACAGGCCGATCAGCAGATGTCTGGAAATGAACCGACAGACGTTCTGAACGACTTTTGATTGACGACGTTCAGTCGATCAGTTTGTGATTAACTGATCGAACGCTTTAAATAGATCAATACAACAAACAAACATCACAAACAGCCTCTAACGACGTCGTTGGAAGTCGTTGCGGCCCCTGAGGGCCCCCCCCCCGCCACCCCCTCCCGCCCCCCGGTTAGGAGGCGGCTCAGTGTGTGTTTGTCCAACACGAGGAGGGACAAGAGAAGATTAAGAAGTTTTAATCTCCTTTGTGGTGGTGTCAAGACCCGGTGTGTGTGTGTGTGTGTGTGTGTGTGTGTGTGTGTGTGTGTTCTCAACACACTGATAAACAGCCCTAGATAAGCAGTGGGCTCCTCTTTTACCTCACTTCAGTGTGCGTGCACGTGCGCGTGCACGAGCCACACCACTGACGGGGTTGAACATGTGAACCCCGGATCTGCGGGCTGACACGGTGACAAAGAACAAACACACCCAACAATAAATGATGGAAGATAAATGACTTGTTTGCCCCCCCCCCACCACCACCACCCCCAACCCCCGTCATCCTCCGCACCCTCTCCACCCCCCCATCCTGTAATCACTCCCCTCTGAATCCTCTCTATATAATTCAGTAGCAATTCTGTTCCTCCATCCCCTCCTCACAGGGGGGTGGGGGGGACAATGAGATATGACATTTCATTTGAGTTTCCCCCCACCCGGCGCCCCCGCTCCGAGAAATAAATAAATATTTCATTAGCAGCCTGAGAGGCGGGCGTATATAATAAAGATGCGTGCGCGCACACACACACACACGTGTGCACAGGGCGGCGCGCACAAACATGCATGATTCAAAGACACGGGGAGAGTGGGCGTGTGTGTGTGTGTGTGGGGGGGGGACACGCAATATAAATGCATTTATAAATTCATGCTCACATACAGGCCTAAGTTATTAAACACGCGGCTCCAGACACCAATCCCGTCCCGCGCGCGCGTGGAGGGGATTGGCCCACGGAGGACCAATGCAAACATCCTTACGTGGAGAGTGATAATGCAATCTCATGCCTCCAAACAGACAAGACAGATAAGTAATGGAGATAATGCATCTCCCTGCGCACCTCCTATCATCCCACCTCTCTCGTTAGACCACTTTATCACCCTCCCCCCCCTCCCTCGCCCACTCAGCCCCCTCCCTCACCCACTCTCCCTCTATTTCCCTCAATCACTCTCAGGTCTTACCTAGAGACTCATGGCTTTATTGTCTTAATTAAAACAGAGCCCGTTTAATTATTTTAATCCAGGCTACTGCACAACAGGGACTCCTGAGGAGAGGTGGTGCATTAGGGGGGGGGTGTGGGGGTAGGATGGGGGGAGGTTGTGGGGTGGGGGGGGGGCGGTAGCCCTGACATTTCAAATTAAGCTCTTCAAGTTCAAAAGCAAGAGTTCTTATCGCTGTTCCTCTCATTCATTTTCCAATTTCTGGCCTTCTCTCCCTCCGCCGTCGCTCTCCATCTCCATCTCCTCCTCCTTTCCCTTATTTCCTTCCTCATTACTCCTTCCTTTCTTCCTCTTTCCTCCTCCTCCTCTTTGTCACGTTTGAGAGATTAACAGTTTGGTAGAACGGCCATTTTCAAAAGAATCTGATTATGACGAAACGGCGTTTCTTATCGGAACATAGACCCCAGCGTGCGTAGGGATACCATCACGTAACAGACCGGAACTCATTTCTGAAGCATGTTTGTTTTCAACGCTTCGTTTCCGGGGGTGTTGATTTGCGTGGACGGACGTTGTGAGAACAATCCTGGATGGACGCAAGGTCAAGAAGTTACGTCAGTGAGGTCAATCCTCATTAAAACCAAACCGGATTCGTCCTGAAGAGAAAAAATAATCCCTAAATGTTCCGTGTGGACGTCTAATCTCAGTTTATGATCACACTGCAGTCATGTGACAAGAAAAAAACAAAACATGACGCTGTTATTTATTTATTATTTATCTACAGAGACTTAATGAAATAAAACAGAGTTATCGACATAAAGGGGCGTGTCTGACTTTTGGTGACCAGGAAGTGACATCAACGCATCATACACGTCAGTGTGGTGGAACACCTCAGTGGATTAAAGCTGGATTTAGCCTTTGCACCCCCCAGGAGAAAATTAATCCATCAGAGGTAGAGATGTTAAAGTCACATTACGGTACTACAGCATTTTATTATGGGATGTTTTAATGTCCTGTAATTGTTTCTGGTCAGTCTGAGGGAACAGAAATTTATTACTTACAGTAGTAATGATATTACTTAAGTATTTAGAGTAGTATAACATTACTTTAGTATTTTGAGTAGTAATGACATTACTTTAGTATTTAGAGTAGTATAACATTACTTTAGTATTTTGAGTAGTAATGACATTTAAATGAACTCAAACGGAGATTAAAGATCGAAACTTAACAAGTACGACAATTCAACTTATGGACAACCTCTTGGAACCAGTCGTGTTCGTATGTTGAGGACTATACCTGTACTTCAATTTTTCCATTTTCATCCGAAGCCGTTACCAATTTTGTGCTTCCAGGTAAATTTTCTCACTTTTAAACCCAGAATAAATAAACCTGAATACAAAAGCAAACAAACAAACAAACAAACAAACAAAACAACATGGTTCTGACATATTGGTGGAATATTGTCTGGTGCTCTAAAATAACAAGCATCCTTCCTCAAAGCAGGGGAAGCACGAAGGCGAGACGGAGGAGAGGCTCGGGGGGGGGGGGCTGGACCAGAGACGGATCGAAGATGGCACGGACGGAGGGGGGAGCCGCCGAGAGGATGCATTACATAATGTGTGCTCCCTCTCCCGTCTTTCTTCCTATTGGCCGTCTGATTAATCTGACCTTGACGCAGGCGGCTCAGCCCGCTCCTGTTGAACTCTGGGTAATGATGCCAGCATTTACAAATTGAGAAATAAACACCTCACTGCCTGGGAATGCTCTCTCTCTCTTCCCCTCTCGGTATATCTTCATCTCTGCTTCACGCCAATTCACATTTCCCCTTCCTCCTCCGTTTGTCACCCTCCATCCGACTCGCCCCCTTTCCCTCCCCCCTTCTTCCCTCGGCTTTGGCGGGGAGTCTAAACTCCCCAGATTTCCAGTTTACCTTCTGATTAAGGGGTGAGTTGAGCGTTTCTATTGCCTCTGTCTCCCTCCTCCATTCCATCCCTCATTCATGTGCTGCCACGGTAACTAGCCTATTATCTGACAGTTCCACTCCACTGACCTGCCCAATAACAGCTTTCACATCACTATAAATGCCCCGGAGAGGGCGAGCGAAAGACACAGAGAGAAAAAAAAACAGGTGTGTGTGTGTGTGTGTGTGTGTGTGACTGGACGTATGCATCAACGTATAAACTCTGGAGATTGCCCCGTGTTATAAACATTTACGCCAGGCTAACAGATCATCTCCGAGATCCGGGATTGGTCCAACTCCCCCGGTCCCCCCGGCGAATTGAAAGCCCAAGATTAGCGAGATGATAGCTTTTCAGATTGGCTAGGAAACACAGAAATGAGTTTCACCGGGCGAGTTTAACGGAGGTTAGATCGGAGCGGTTAAACGCCGGATGAATTGATGGTTTCTCTCATTGGCTTCTCCACCGGCGCAGCCGCTAAATCTGTTAACCGTTTGGGTTCGGATTGACACGAGGAAGACGAACACTGAGGAAGACGGAAGCAAGGGATGATGGGAAGAGAGACGGGAGAAGGTTGAAGCCCACCTAACAGAGATGTTCCAGGTGAACACCTAGCAGAATTCCAAGGATCTGCACTTCCTGGTGAGAAGTTTCTCCTTAACAGACACCTGACTTCCATTGACGAACTATCCATAACTCTCCAAAACTATCCAGCCTTTACTTTGGCTCAAACTAAAGGCTGGATAGCCATCTGGCTCCTCCTCCAAAAAGAGGAGGAGTCAGGTGGCAGATCCACATCATAGAGAACATCACATGAAGATGGCGACAACCCCTTTTACACCCCCCTCACACACACACACACATGCATACACACACCTCTAATCTGTCGTGAATAATTAGTCCTGGTCGCGTTAGATAAATTACTTCAGATAAACTTAACTTCAATAGATCGGAAACAGTGGACAGTGTCTCTGAATCTGAATGCGTTAGCGTTAGTCTGCGCAGCGCATCAGTCGGGAAGGGAATCGCTTTAAAAGAGGACTTTAATGAGGACATTTAGTAATGATTAAATAGAACGACAGCCCAAAGATGTGAACTAATAAGAGCCGTCTTCCTAATCCTCCATTGGTAAATATCTCCTCCAGAGGAGTCCAGCCTGGCTGGATTTAAGGTTCCACAGCGAGGCTGCAGCGATGTGAGAGGAAGCGAAGGCGCTCTTCATCATCGCGCCGAATAAACTCACAAAGAAGAGATAGAAAAAATGTAAAACCGCATCTTAACTCCCACATGTCGTGTCCTGAAGGGCTACCATTAGCCTGTGCTAACTTTTGTTATTCCGACCCTCAGTTTGTTATGTTTTGTTGGTTTTTTTTCAACAAACTTTACGCACAAACATTACAAAATCATATTTTTTTCAAAATTAGCTAAGCTTAGTTTTGTTTCTATGGAAACAATTTGTGTTTAAAGTAACCACAAACAGCGCCGTGGCATTTTCGGAGAAGGCTACCCTTATTCCAAAAAAAGAACGGTTTGACGGGAGGGACGGACGAGGAAGAGGAGGGAGCAGCGAAGACAAAGTCTGGGATGTTTTTGAGACGCTCGGAGATGAAAAAGGTGAGAAGGGCCACAGGACGAGTTTCCCATGATCCCGCTTGACCTGACCTGGGCCGGCTTAGACTCGGGTAGCGCGGCGTGTGTGTGTGTGTGGTGAGTGTTTCTGGTCTGTCTCGCTGCTGTAAACAGTGAGAAGGGTGGGCAGAGGTTAGAACCCCCCCCCCCCACTACCAACTCCAACCCCCAACAGATTCATGTTCTTCCTCACATCCGCACATCTTTTATAAGGTCTGACAAATTCAGTCGGAACAGAAAACATCAAGTGTGTGTGTGTGTGTGTGTGTGTGTGTGTTTATCTGCATGTAAGAGCCTGTGATACCTCTGTGAGCCCTAATAAATCCTGAACCAATCACGTATCAGTTTCATCAGGGGAGTTTCCAGCATCCTTCCCTCTAATTGGCTATCATGTAATCCGGACTCCCTGAAGAGTTCCCCTCCGTCCGTTACTCCCCCTTTCTCACCCTCTCCATCCCTTCTTTCCCGCCTTGCTTTTGATACACCCCCCCCACCTTCCTCACCTCTTCTCCCCCCCACCCTGTCATTTCATTTCATTTCTTCATCCATCCATCTCTCACTTCTCCATTCCCTCGGATTTGCAAATGAAAAACTTGACACCTCTCTTCTCACAAACGCTCACCGATTGATCCGCTACCTTTTCCTCTTCATCTCCTCCACCTACCCTTTTACCCCCGTTCCTCTTTCCATCTATCTTCTCCCCCCCCTCCATACCCCACCCATACCCCTGTCTCCCCCCCACCCCTCTCTCTCTCTCTTCAGGGGGAGTCATTGAGTGTGTAATCGCTTCGTTACGGTGTGTCAGTCTGCGTCTGAACCCACCATCTGTCCTGTGGGCTTCTGTCTGGGACACACACACACACACACACACACACACACACACACACACACACACACACACACACACAGTAGAGCCAAGCTCATTCACACCACAATATGATGACAGCTGTATCACCCACCTATTGACATGAGCTGTCAGAGGGGCAGTGACTAACATAACACATTATGACATATCCCACACACCCCGGCGTGTTCTCCAGCACGCACACGCACACACACACACACACACACACACACCGGTTTGTTCCTCCATTACTGCCTCACCTGGCTGGTAAATATGAACTTCAGAACATTAAGAATCTGAAGGACTCTGGGAAGTCTGACCCCCCCCCCCATCTCATAACTAAGTTTGATGACATCATAAAGTCATAAAATACATGATTTTAAATACATAAATCTCTACCTACTTACATTTTTTTCCTCGCCGTCTTCATTCAAAAATGTCTGTGGAGGATCTCATGTCTGTCTCTACTTCCTGGTTGTACCATATTTGAGGAGCAGAGGGGGGGTTACTTGCACCATAATCGCGAATTAAATGTAAATTTTTTGTGTATTTTTGTTTTAATATAAACTTCAGGTACAAACATTTACCATTTGTTGCTCATTCTTTCATGTCAAGAAGCTCAAACTGACTCAACGTAGACCTAGACTCAGTCTCTGATGAATCAGAAAATAGATCAGTCCTTATTTTGTTGGGTTCCCCCCACCTTTGGTACAGCCCATTAATCAATCACCATTAGAGGGGGGGATGGTTTTGGGAATATTTCCACATCCAGGTAGCTGGAGGCCTGGAGGTCACCGACCCGTCCAATCACGACACCCGGACATTTAATCACAACGAGAAAACGAGAAACTTCACTAATTCCCCATCAGAATCGATGTGAACAGACGTCCGTGAACGCAACGTTTCAACAACAGCCAAACTACAAAAGGAGGAGAAAAGGCGGCACGAGAAAACAAAATAAAAACCCCCGTCTGCCGCCTCGGAATGCGTGCAGAACAAACCAATTATACCTCATCGCAGCTGCATGGGAGTAAAAAGGCATCGGTGCATGAAATAGTCTATTATGATAAGAATTAAAATAGTCTATCAAGATCAGATCTGGAATAGTGCAGTGTGATAAGAACTAAACAGTCAGAGTGTGAATGTGCGACGAGATTGCATCGTCTGATATGTCCCGCAGGTTTCACATCAGTGGGAGTGGGGCCCATTTAAAGCAGCTGAAACGCAGCTTTGATCATATTAATGGAAAAGGAAGGCATAACTTTTACTGTTTGGATAGTTTTGAGAAGAAAAAAGAAATAACAGGAAGAGGTTCGTTACAAGTCTTCATAACTAAACCAAATAGGATAAAAGAGGAACGATGGAGCCTAAGAGACGGACATGAGTGGAAATGTGATGCTGAAGAGATAACGGTATATTTATTCTAGGGAACAACTGGTATGATGTCATAAATTAACCTGTATGATGTCATGACTCAATCGGAAGAGGATTGTTAAAGCTGTAAGAACAGCTGATGTAAGAACAGTTGGTAATGTAATAAATTTGCCCTCATTTGAAATGCAATAGGCCAACAAATTAATAAAAGTCCTGAAACTATAACGTAATAAGTTTTGGCTGAAGTTTTTTTTAAATTTTTTTATGTGGCTAGTAGCCTAATAAATTACATTATGAGCCAGAAATTATTACCTGATCAATTCAAGACTTTTATTTGATTATTGGCCTATTACCTTTTTAAAAAAGGGCATATTTATTACATTATTGGCTGCTACTACATCATTGGCTTTAACAGAGATGTTAAGGTTTTGATGATCGGTATTGATCAGTCACAATTACTTCGTTTCTTTAAAGACACCTCCAAACGCCTTCATTTGTTTGATTACAAACAGGCTGACTGGAATTGGAAGAAAAAACTGATTTAATTGCATTTTTTGAAAAATAAGTATTATGTATATACAGATTGAGATTCCGGCGTCTTGAGCAGAAAAGATCCAGTTGCACACGTTTATATCTTCACACTCGGATGACTTCCTTAAAACAAGAAAAGAAAAGCACTGATGGGCTTTGGAAACGTGCTGAAAACACCTCTTTGCGTTACTTTAATAATAGAAATTCAAGGCTCATTCATTCTCCATCTGAAGCTGTAAATAAAAGTTTATTTCGAACGCTCATGTCCTTCTATTGTTGACTTCGATGCGTCCACAAGGGGGCAGGGAGGAGTCCAAAACATAGCTAATAAACAAAATCAGTAAAAAGGCGTGAGTGTGTTTTTTTATTTCTTCCTCCTCTTGTTGGCATAGTTGAATTATGGCTACACTGCCCCCTGTGGCGACCTGTGGTACTGCTAGTGTGACCCCTATCAATAAACTTTCTATTTCTATTTTTAAGTGTTATTTCTGTACACTACTGTTGTTTTTTATTTTGTGTTTTGGTTTTGGTTTTGTGGCCTCATGAAGTGGGATGTTACAAAAAGAGCTTCATAAATAAACATGATCGTTAGCTCATTAGAATGCATGCTAGCATCCCATGAAAGTGTGTGTGTGTGTGAGTGTGTGTGAAACAGCGTGTATGTGTGTGTGTGTGTGTGTGTGTGTGTGTGTGTGTGTGTGTGGTTTGTGTGATAGATGGCCTCTCTTGCTCTGACAGATGCTGTAGAATCAGTCAGCCACGCCAGCCCGGCTGGTTACCGGGGGCAACCTTGTAAATCTGACATTATGGGCTGTTGACAGAAGAAACGGTTGTTATCATAACCCACAGTGAGTTACAGGAAACACACATCCCCTCGGTTTTGGGTATGACAGGAATATAGCATTACACACACACACACACACACACACACAGGCGCGCACACACACAGGCGCGCACACACACAAACACACACACACGTAGATGCGCTGAAATAAGATAATCTGGATTTACAGCTAAGAAGCTCGTGAAGTTGTGGGAAGTGTGTGTGTGTGTGTGTGTGTGTGTGTGTTGGGGTCAGGGGGAACAATGTGTTTTATATCTTAGCGGAGGGATGTGATGGAGGTGAAGTGATGAGTGTGGGAAACGTCGTCGTGAGCAGGTCACAGGAAACAAGATATCGTACCTGTCCGGCTCTAATCCTCACCATGAAATGATCTGCAGACACACACACACACACACACACACACACACACACACACACACACACACACACACACACACACACACACACACAAACACACATGTTGCCACGCTTCCAGTTTCGTGTCACCATGATGCTTTATTAGAACCAAAATATTCCTTCCTTCTCCACGTCAGTCATCCTTCTCTCCCCCCCCCCCCGTCTGTTGCTGGGTGTTCCAGCAGTAATGGTGTGTGCTGAGGGAGCAGCAGGAATGGCCATTACCATCCATGGATCACTGCATGGCCGGGGTGGGGGGTGGGGGTGTCAGAAAGGTACCAAAGAAGAAGAAGTATTCCACTGAATTTATTCCACAGTGTTTGTGACGACGGAGGGACGCTAACTAGTAGCTGCGCTAAACCGCAAAACGGATTCGATGCAAATCGCACCCGTCGACGTCTTTATAGCTGTGACCGCATTTGGAAGGGAACATGTCCAATGGTGCGTCAACCCCACAGAATTATGGGTAATAAAATAAGGAAAGAGTCACAGGCGTGGAAATTTATCTCCATTTGAAAACCTGTTTCATGTTTTATCGGCTCAGGTTCTGACCTGATCGGGAATAAAGGCTTTATTTTGTGTTGAGTCGGTAGGGATGAATAAAATAGTCTGAATAAGTGAAATCAATGCAAAATATATAAATGCTTTATGTTTTTAGTCATTTATTACATATAAAGATAAAGAGAACATCTAAAATGTTGAGTCAAATGTTTAAAATTAAATTAGAAATACACGGATGGATACGACATCAGTGAGACCGGATCTCGTTCTTTACCACGTGTTGGCGGATGGATACGACATCAGTGAGACCGGATCTCGTTCTCGTTGGTGGAGTACAGACGCAGCTCGTGTGTTCTCGTGACTTTTTAGTTTCTTTTCATTCTTTATCATTTTTTAAGCAACTTATATATAATTAATTACACACAGGCAAAGTCTGCGTGTCTCTTCGTTGATAAAAATGTGTATTTTATTAATAATTTAGGTGGTTTGGATGTTTTTTATACAAGACTGGAACAGATTAAAATGACTTTACTTATTTCAAATTGGGAGAGCTCAGTCACAGGATGAATAAAACTCTACATTTCTTCCCATTTCTTTAACTTTTTTCTGATGCGAAGCTTCAAAACGCACCAACAGAAACGATGGAACACAGAACTCGGGCGACACAAACACGTTTAACGACGTCTGACAGGGCCTTCACACTCATGAATCTAAACCAGGGCCGTAATGAGACGACCGGCGAGCTGCAGCGTGGCGGGTTGTACCGACGCTGACCTTTCTGTTGTAACACCCCCAGCATAAAGGGAAGTGCCACACAAAGAGCTCTATTAACAGAGAAACCAGATATAATGGGGAAACAAGATGGGCCTTTAATGGGGACAGGAGGGGCTGTCAGCATGCATAATGTAACAGTCGTGTTAAAACAACACTGGGTTCTATGTGTTCAGCCTTCAAACAGACACACACACACACTCACACACACATACACACACACACAGAAACATCCTCATACAAGAGACCCAAGTTATTAATTCACACTCCGGTCTTCATCTATGAAATATTCTCCATGCACGGCGCACATTTCTCTTGCAAGGATGGGAATCATTGTTGTGTGTAATTATGAAGACAATGTTCGGAGGGATTATCAAAGAAGTAAAAAGGGGGTGGGGGGGGTAGATAAGAGAGCGGCAGATGATGAGGGTGCAGGGAGGAGAAGAAAGGGAAGTAAAAGGGGGGACGGATGGATGGATGGAGGGAACGGAGGAGGAAGCGGCGAGATGGAGGAGACGAGAAGAACGGAAAAAGAGGAGGGGAAAGATTACCCCCTCCTCTGTTTGTGGAGCTATCGTTCCCTGTCCCCCCCCCCCCACACACACACACCCCTCCCTCGTTGCTTCGTCTTCTGTATTAGCATGATAAAGACGTGGTGGAATAGGGCAGCCGGCAGGTCTTTGGACATGGAGACAATGCTATCGCCAGAACAGGCGTCTATACAGGATGGGGGGGGGGGACGGGACGGCCGCCGAGGGACCAGACGGCTGCAACACAAATGGATGCATACACACACACACACACACATGAAAACGTGTAAACACACACAGGACGGCGGATTAGAATTCCCAAGAGGACTGAAACAGTAAGAGGTGACGTTCAGTGGAAGACAGTCTCCAGCCCAGAGAGACGAAGACACGACGAGGAAGAGCAGCTCTTTGTTTCCACGGCTTTGAAAAGCAAAAAAAAAGAAAAGAAAAAACAGATTGTTTTTAAAAGTAAATGCCATAAAGTGTGTTTTCATAGGGAGTTGAGTTTTACAGGTAAATGTGATCGACCAATCAGCTTCCCCCGGCCTCCATCCGGTCCAGATCAGCTTCGATGTCCCTTAAGTTCCTCACTCAACACGGAACATAAGACACCTTAACACGCCACAGGTTGGTGAAAGTGTCTAAATCATTCTCAGCTCTGAAATAGTTCAAATCGATTCTGATTTGTGTTTCACACATTCTTCTTAAAATCGGCTTCTCCAGTTCACTCAGACGAACCTTCAACCTTTTTCCTTCCTGCTTCGATAAATCGCCAATCTTTGCTTGGCCAAGAAGAAAATTTAGAATCTGCACAATCCTCTTTTGGATTTTTCCTACGTTTCTAATCAATAATGTATACCTGTTGGTCCAAAACACGACCGGATGAGAAAAAAGATTCCCTCTAAAAACAGGAATAGATTGTCGAGCCTCTGACAGTCTAGGAAGCAATGAAAAACGGACAGCTTCCCCACATATTTGGGTTCAAACTCAAAATAAAACCTCCATTGGAGATCCCCAACCCTCTTTGTTACCGGCGCCTTAGAAGAAGAAGAAGAAGAAGAAGAAGAAGAAGAAGAAGGAATATCTCTTTTTGCTGAAACAAATAAACGTAACTCTGATCGTTCCTCCTCCTCTTCCTCAGTCTCTGTTGTTCTGGGAACATCATTAACCAGTACATCAATAAGCTAAAAGCTAGTCCGGCTAATCAGTATGACCCTCTTTCACACACACACACACACACACACACACACACACACACACACACACACACACACACACACACACACACACACACACACACACACACACACACACACACACACACACACACACACACACACACACACACACACACACACACACACACACACACACACACACGCACACACACAACCCTCACCTCTACGGTTGGTGCACTTTCAGAGATCTGGAACGTTCTCCGGGTCAGAGTCGGAGCCGGGGGCCCGACGGGGGGGCCCTGGAGCCGGGGCGCGTCTCTCCGTTCACCTCCCTGCTGGGTCAGGACGAACACACACACACACATTTCCACAAACACATCCGTGTGCAAACACACACGTTATACCCTGTGTAAACACACTGTACACACCAGCATGGATCACGGCCAGTTCATGAGCCTGTGACAGTCGTTCGACCGTAACACACACACACACACACACACACACACACACACACACACACACACACACACACACACACACACACACACACACACACACACACACACACACACACACACTTTCTGCAAAAATATACAGAACTGTACAAACACTGAAAACTCCTGAGGGGCAGTGAACGCACACCAGAAAATTCCATCTGAAGGTTTGACACAACGACCCATTCAGGGACCGTCAGTCATTTTCAATCTGATAATAAAAAATTTTTTCAAGTGCAGAAGCTGCAAAAAAAATATTAAAAATAATTAAATATGTCAGATTGGTCGCATTTTATTTAGAAGTGAGACTTAAAATTACCATAAATCTGCCACAGAGTAGAAGAAAATTAAAAAAACAACAACAACAGAACTTGAACGCTTTTCAAAAATATTCACCATCAGAAAGACGAAGATTTTGTTCTACCTGCCCGTCAATACACAGATGATCTTCTGCATTTATTATCCTCATCACATCTGGTTATGTTCAAATATCTGATGCTGGCAGCCAATCAGGTGCTAGGAAATAATCCCACTGCAAAAAAAAGAAAATGTCACATTAGAGCAACAGAGCAGGTGATGGTAAATAATACTTGGTTAGCTTCCAGATTCAGCTTTGAGAGATGGATGACACCTCTGTCTGTGTTCAGACCAGGGCTTTGAACCGCTTCATGGAACGAAAACGAAAACCGGAAACTTTTGGTATTTTGTCAGGAACGAAAACGTAACCAAAAACTTTATATTTTTTGTATCCGGAACAGAATCGGAACAGAAAATAATTGTAAACCGGTTAATACCGATTTTTTTGTGTTTTTTTTCGTTCTTGAAAAAAAAAATTGACCTCATGTTTCACTTCCTGTCATCCACTGGACGCGGGATGAGAGCAGAGAGAAGTAGCGGCTATCAGCAGCAGTTAAGAAAAGGGAGGTCTCCCAGTCACCATTAATCATTACAGGTAAACACTGCAGTATGTCAATCTGAAAAATGTATGATTTAGACATGAACTCATTGGCTGCAGTCATTTTCAGAGCAGTGTGTTCCCGTACTGCCAGAGCTTTGTAGTAATATTAAGCTATGGGAGAAGAACAATGAAGATCTGTTGTTCAGCAATAAATGACATGGTGGAAGTTATTCTTGTCTTATGTCATGTAGTGTCTAAGTAGGAGGCATAAGTCTTAACTACAGTGATATAACTGTCATAAAGCAGAGGTGTAGTGCTGTGGTACTGTTTACTGTAGGGTAGGGTAGGGATATATCTATAATTATATAGTATATAAACTAATTGCTTTAGTTGCCAATTATATTTAAAAGTCCTTAAATTACCATATTTTGTGCACCATTCTGCTCATTGTATAAAGAGTCTAGATAACGGAGTTTATTTCTGTACTTTAACCGGACACATGGTGCACCTTATTGCTCGGTTCATGGTTGTTAATGGAAGCAAAAAGGTGACTCTGGTTGGACTGTGTTGTACTACGTATTTAAATTTAAAACAATACACCGACATTAATTTTTAAATATGTTTTTATTTATTTTTTGATAAATCTGTGCTAAATCCTTGAAGTCCTCATCTCCGGTCTGCATTGAATATCTCGGTAGTTTCTCGGCATACACCCTATACTGGTGCCTACCGGAGGTGCCGGACGTAGCCTCGCGTCATGTTCTCTAATTGGTCCATCGCTGCCGGCGTACGTAGTGACGTAATACGTCCTGTCGGTGGACAACGGTCGATCTGGTGGATCGCTGACTAAAGTCACACAAATTTTTTTTTACAGATTTCTGAACTCAGTGAACACATGAGACGCTTCATGTTAAAAGGCGCAGCGTTGATTTTTGAGACATTTTAAAGCTTTAAAGCGTCTAATGGTGCGCAAAATACGGCACCTACATATTTATATTTACAAGGAACGTTATTAACCGGTTCAGGAACTTTATTTTTTTGTTCTAACCGGTTCAGGAACATCAGTTTATGGGTGGAACGCAAAACCAGAAACGTTATAATTCTGTTTCTGTTCGGAACGAACCGATTGGCAAAAAATTCTGGTTCAAAGCCCTGCTTAAAACTAAATGTAAGGAACAAAATGTTAACTTATATGATGTTTAGAAAGGTGAAACGATCATAAGAGTACCATTTAAACTAGACAGAAACGTTTTGATCCCTTTGGATCGTTTCTTCCTGCAGGATGAAAAACTTCTTTTTCATTTTATTTGGTGCTTCTCTAACCTTTCTGGATGTCGCTGTAATGAAATAAAACAATAAAATCCTTAAGCGACTCATTCCATCAGACCCAATGAAAGTAGATTTCCAGCTAGTGTGACGATGTAAGTCCTGATCACATCACTGTTCATTATTGGGTGTATAAAATAAATGTTTTCTATCCAGTCATAAAGAACAAATTAATCTTTATGGTTTTATTAGACTTCTTCTATTTTTTTGCACGACGACAAATCAGAGTTGGAAGCTCCTGTTGATGCATCGGTTTCCACACTGATCTGGTGTTATTTATGGTTGTGTGAATAGTGTGTTGGATGGTTTCTAACCAGGCCTGTCAGTCAAAACCCAGGGCTTTTCCTGCAGGGCGACGAGGATGACTGACGGGCGTCAGGATAGCGTCACTCATCCGGCTCCGTCTCCGTTAGATGATGTCATCCTGCTGATGCGGCAGATGCGGAGCGATAAGAAAAGGCCCGTCGCTGCTTCACCAGAGGAAAAAGAATGAAAAGCACACATGAAGAAAGAGTGTGAAGGTGGCTTCTTGGTTCTTAAAAAAAATTCTGTGTCCACATGGTGACAGTTGAGAACAAACACTTACAGAAATGAGCATTTTCAGTTATTGCACGTTCACGTTTCGGATGAGACGCTTATTCTGGAATTCTTTTTTCAGATTTATTGGAGTTAAGGATGAAGAGGAGCTTCTCCTGTTAGCTGGTGTGTGAAGTGTGTGTGTGTGTGCGTGTGTGTTTGTGTGCCAACAGGAAAAAAGGTATTAAAAGTGTGATAATTGGAGATCTCATCCCCAACACCTGTCGTACACTTTTTATCACACGGTGCTCCCTCTGCTCATACACACACGCACACGCACACGCACACACACACACACACACACACACACACACATCTGTAAATCGCTGCCAGTCTGAAGCACCACCGTAATCCATCTTTTATCCTCCACCCATCTCTCCCACCCCCATCCCTCCTGTGTGTTTTGTGTTGATGTATGTCTTTCATATGGTTTTTGGGTTGATGCCTAAGTGTGTGTGTGTGTGTGTGTGTGTGTGTGTGTGTGTGTGTGTGTGTGTGTGTGTGTCATCTACAGCATACCATTTTTAATGCAAACTACAAAAATATATATATTTCAGCAGAATGAATCAAAAATTGCACTAAAATCCTTGATTCAGACTCTTCAGTTAATACGCTCCATCTATTTCAGGTTTATATTAATATTTATCAGCTGTTTGCAAAAACAGATGACATTAGAAGAGTATAAATGAATAAAGACGAACATTCCTGTGGAATCGTAACCCATTCCTGATGGGAAACAGCCTCCAATCCTGGAATATCTCTTGAGTTTACCTGCAGGAACGTGTAATTTGTGACGACGGCTGATGGATCGAATCGAACAGAGAATAGGGTTCTGTAAAACATTATCCAGGACGTGTACATTAAGAAACACTGGTGGGTTTGAATTATTCTGCTCTAATTAAACTACATTTACCAGACAGTAAAACTACACTGGAGCAGGTTCACTGATGCATTCTGGGAGGAGGACATGTGTGTAAATAGCAGCCTGATTAGCTTTAACTCGTTTCA
Organism: Antennarius striatus; assembly: GCF_040054535.1. Lineage (NCBI taxonomy): Eukaryota > Metazoa > Chordata > Actinopteri > Lophiiformes > Antennariidae > Antennarius > Antennarius striatus. Next base: position 2,054,911 of record NC_090783.1, read on the forward strand.
AGTTTCTCATCTAATAAAACCCACCCCCCCCACCCCACCACCCTGCCCCCCCTCCTGGGATAAGGCCCTCCTGACAACTATTTATCTGACCTCTGACCTTTGGGTTCCTAATCGTGAGACCACATATGATACTCCTGCAGCAGACGAATGCACACAAACAAGATGGGAAAGAGAGAGGAATGGGGGGGGGGCACATGTAATGGGGTGGGGGGGACATATAAAAGACAGCAGTGGTGAAGTTGCCCCCTCCCCACACACAGAAGACAGCGATGGTGAAGGTGGAGGACAGAATGGATGGAAACAGCTGCTCTTTCTCGTCCCTGTGAGGACATGATCAGCTGTTTTCACCTGGGGGGGGGGGTTAACGTCTGTCGGTGGGAGGATTTATGTTATAGCAGAGAAACAAACATCTTTTTTCAGTGTAACTGTAATGTTTGTAACTTGATCATGGAGGATACCTCAACATGTCGAAGAAAATCAGGATATTTTATTGACATAATTAATGAATGACTTACGGTTCTAACCGTGACCCCAAGTTCAGAACGCTGCATCAGAAGGACAGGAGAGGGGGGGGGGGGGGTCCTTCTTCATGCCCCCCCCCCCCACACCTCTACTTCCTCTCGTCTCTCATCATCACCGCTGACGGTTAAAAGGTCAGCAGGACTTCGGAAGCGTCCTGTGTGGTGATGTTAGAGGGCAATGTTACGCTCCCCACGGCGGGACAACACACACACACACACACACACACACACACACACTGACTGGCTGGTGCTTGGGGGGGGACTAATTGTTTTTCGATGAGGCAACTTGAGGAGAGGCTCCGGAAGGGAGGACCTGAGCAGGAGGACGGGGGGGCGATAAATTAACGACGCGCCGGATATTCAGTTTCCACATGGGCTTCGGTGGCAGAACGACACACACTTTATCTCTTTTTTTTTCTTCCCATCGGTCTCTGGGCGCCTCTCAAACAGGCCACACACACACACACACACACACACACACACACACACACACACACTATGCCCCCCCAAAAAATATATTGTGATGCATTTTCTAAAGTGTCCAGTTGTCCATCTAGTGAAGTTTCAATGATACCCACCTCCAAGAGCCACTCTGCAAAACAAACCACTCAATAAGCTGGAGGTAATGGGAGCCTGCAGGTCAGGCTTTACAGCAATATCATTAACACACACACCCTCACACACAGCCCCATTGTCTGGGCAGTACTTATTAGCGCCCATTCTAACAGAGTTTGTCCATAAGTGACCTTAATTAAGTGGCTAGCGCCATTAGCCGCGCAACTAAGAGGCGGAGAGCCACCCCATCTGCATGCGAATGTGTGTGTTTTGATGATAATGGCTTTGTTGGGGTGTGTGGCGGAATACTAACGACGGGGCGGCGAGCAACACCCCCCCCCCAAAATGGATAAATAGGAGGCTGAAGGAGGGGATGGTTTAGATAAGTTACTCATTGTGGGAAAGACAAAAACAGGGAGTGATGCCGAGAGGCTGCTTGAAATGCAGGTTATCCCCATTTACAAGCATAAATGCACTCACACACACTCACACTCACACACACACACACACACACGCAAACACACACACACACACAAACACAGCACTCAGCGTTTGGAGCGCTTCTAGGTTGGCGTTTTTTATTAGTGAGGAAAACAAGAAATCAAATCGAGTCGGGTTTTCAGCCACAAGGTTAATGTGTGTTGAAGAAATATGATTGTGTGTGTTTGTGATACCGTTTAATTTTTATTATTATTCTTAAATTGAGTTATTGTGATGTAAATATTATAATTTTTACAACAAACCGTAATTCGCTTTCGTATCTTTTCTCAAATCTCCCATCCTCGTTGTTGAGGACGTTGCTGAAAGGACTCTCACTGGGCGAGAATCCATTAGCTTGTAAACCTGCTAAAACTGGGGTCACGAGGTCAAAGGTCGCTGCTTTTTTTTTTTTTTTTTTTGCTTTGATGTGACCCTGACATCCTGGGAGGAAGAGGAAACGGAGGAGGAAGAGGATTCTTCATGGATTAGTGATAAAACGCCTCACACATGCACACACGGATTTGTGCTTGAGCTGTGTCGACAGACACACACACACACACACACACACACACACACACATACAAGACTACGACTTAATGATCACTTTTTATTGATTACTATTATTAGATCATTGCTGCTACACGGCTAAAAATGTGATTCTAGAAGTTAAATGCATAAACGATCATGGTAGAAATGTGAAATTTAATATTGGACATATTTTTATAAACAAAACTTTTATTTTATAACCATTTGATAACAAAAACAGTTAAGCCAGTGATAGATGACGGTTAATAAAGTCTGTATATAATATAATTTGATGTTCTAAGTTAAATGTTGATTATAAGGTCTGCTTGATGTATTATGGATGGTTTGTATAGAAACCTTCCAATAGAGAGTGATGTTATTGTGAAGGACTGGCGCTGCGGCGTGTTTTTCTCATCACAGAGCTGCTCTCAGCTGGAGCCTCACACATGTTGTGGTCTCACCTCTCACTTTATTCTAAAAAGCAGTTCAAAACATTGGAGTTCATTAGTGGCAACAGCTCAAAGTGTAAAAAACACAGCAGATCAAATCGGTTTGCGTTTGTTCTCTGTTTTATCAGTTTTCTGTCAGACCTGTTGTACAATATTAACTTACATCACCTGTTTGATTTTCAGACAAATGGAAGTCCTTCGACCTTTGCTGCTAGCGCTACAACATAGTATTGATGCTAACGCTAACAGTTTTTCCTATTTCTACTTATACTTTTAATAACTTTAATATTAATATACTTTTAAAGGTCCCAAACTATACTGTTTTTAGCTAATTTTACACAGCTGACAGTTGAACTGTTTTCCCCAAACTGATCTGTGGTTCTGAACTTCAACTGTTGAAAACTTCTGAAAAGAAATGAGCTCCTTGTTGAAACTTTCTTACAACTTATTTCTCTCTTACTTTTCATTATATACTATTAGTTTTTCTACAGTAATCATGGAGGTACTTTTACTCTCTGTCAGCCGACCGTAACTCTATGGCTCATTGTGTTCACACGAGATCAGCTGATCGAACTGAAGCCGACCAGCATTTTTTCAAGACCGACACATTCTATGATATTCTATATTCAGCTATAACAAAAAGCCATTTCCCCCTCGGGGATCAATAAAGTATGCTGATGCATACATACCCTAAGACACAGACAACTGCTGACTGATGTCTAAATGTTCATAAAATAACATATTTTATTTACAAGTCTGTATTTTGAACCACTCACCACATCCCACTAGTTCCCGTCTCTGCAGCAACCCATCGCCTCATCTCGACTTCACCATACTCAGAAGCAACTGTAAGTAAGATAGAGACGGGGCCTCTAAAAAAATACAAAAAACACATATTTGTTCATAAATATACTGAGAATTCTTTTATATGCATAATGCAGGTTAATGTACCTTGTATAACCACATGAGCCCGTATGATCAGTGTTGACATTTTGTAGGAAGAATTTCGCTCGTCAGCGGCGCGACCACAAAGAGCTTCCCTGTGAAACACGCAACTCATCCCAGCTAAGTTCCAGCTCATATTTTGGAGTTTAAGCAAGATAAATTTAGGATAATTGTACCTCACATGTCGTTTAGTTTTCTGATGGAATAGCAAAAGGCGTTTAGTGACTCCCTTTACACGACTGACTCCCAGGGAATTAATATAAGCGGACCTGCAGCGTGAAACAGGTGAAGACTTCCCTTCAGTGTGAAGAAGTGACCTCTATTCAACGTGTATCACCCACTCATAATCACACACACACACACACACACACACACACACACACACACACACACACACACACACACACACACACACTAAGTGGGGCAGATTACATTCTCCCCAGGACTTGACTTGCATTAAAGTTTAAATGTGTTCAATTTGGACGGTCCCAATATTAGAGTGGAGTATCATTACCCGCCTTATTGGATGAGTCTGAGCAGAATAGATTTTTACTGATGAGATGAAGAGGCCTCGGGCGCACACACTCCCAATCCACCCACCCACACACACACACACACACCCTCAAATATACAGACAGATCAGATAAATTGTGCTCTTTGTTGCTCTATTTTTGTCATCTACGGATTGGAGATATAAATTTCCACAAATGCTGGCGTCATGATTTTGATAGATTCATCAAATTGTCCTCATGCAGGCTGTCGCTGAAAATAATGAACGAAAAAGCATGAAATCCACAGGATCCCTCCCCAGGAGTGCATTTAATTATAGAAAATTAGAAAGTTGTCAAGATTAATTGTAATTCTTTGAAAATGTATGCTACTATGCTGTCCAAAACACATCTAACACACACACACGTTCAGGTTGTTAGTTCTTGGGGTTGGGGCTTCACCAAGTGCAGTTTGAACGTTCTCAGTGTTCTCCACCAGCTGATCCGTCTTCTAAAAAGCAAAAACATGAATTATTGATCATTTATTGACTCTAACTATTTCCTGCTGGTGTGAATGTGCCAGAAAGTGGTTGTTGTCACTGTCTGTTAGCCTCCAGAGCGCTGTTGACAGTCGTCCAGTCAATAAATATCAAGTTTGCCTTGTACATCTTTGCAAACACGGCCACGTAAAGTATCTATTTTATAGACTGAATAAAATAAATGCAAAATTTCAACATCCCTTTGAGTTCCATAAATACACTTTTCCATTATGATGGTATGTAATGCTAATGCTAACACATCTACTTTGCTGCAGTTGCACCTATTTTGTCCCAAGATCGAATGAATGCAGAGGGATGCAGCAGGAAGGGCATCCAGCATAAAAAACTTGGCCAAACAAATATAAGTGTTCATCTGAATGGGAAAAGAATGATGCGCTGGGGCAAACCCTAACGGGACAACCCAAGAGGAAGTGTTTCCATGGCGACAACTCATATCTATGACTTTGACTATTCTTTGGTTTTCTTTGAAGCAAATTTTACAAACTACATTATTCGTTTGAAGTAGGGCGTATTAATGCCAGGAGTGATATGACATATATCTTTTTAGTTTACACCAGTTGGATTTATTATAGTCAGACAAATTTTCTTTAACTACATCTAAGGAAAATAGGGAAATCTCTTCAGGACTCTTGTTTACTGCAAACAAAATCGCATGTATTGTACTGTATATAAAATCCAGGTAATTAGAAGCTTTTGCTCTAAAGGAAATGTAGTTACCCCACTGCTCAGTAAAAAGCTTTCCCAGCTCCGGCGGGTTGCCTCAACAGATTTTCTCATTTTGTTTTCACAGATTCAGAATCGGTGAAGTAAAGGAGACGTGGTGTCGTCGGTGTTTCTGTGCGCGATTTTTGCAAAGAAACAAAAATCCAGTCAGATAGTGACCAAATAAAGATTTAGTGCACTAAATTTCAGTTTTAGTTTTATACCGGTATGGGAAATTAATAGGAGCACAAAAAAAAGCTGTTTTTGTTTATAAAAGCACATTTTAAAAAAAAAAATCCCTGACTGGGTTTATATTTATTATAATAATCTGTCTTATTTACAACAGGCTGAAGCAACAACAACAACAACAACAGGCGGCCTTCATCCAACGCCGCCGCTCCGACTGGTGTGACTGACAATTTCACAGCCGCTCTTAAAGCTGAAACTACAAAGTCGGTGGTTTTACAGCGAGGAGCTGGTGTGACAAAGCAAACGCTTTTCAGATGGTCGACAGCTCGTCGCTTCGGCCCCCAGAAGCAACGCCGTAAACGGCTGCAAACGTTTTTAGTGAACAACACCATAAACCTGAGTGCAAAGCCAATACGGTGAAGTGTAACGAGCGTGCTAAGTGGACATCTGTGTTTTCACACGTTCGTGTCGTTTCAGCGCTTTGACAGCGCAGTTAGGAACTTGTAAAGGAGACGAACGTTAATAATAGAAATGTTTATAAAAGGTGGAGAAAGAGAGACGACCTGAAATCTGTTGTCATGAAATCAGTCGTGAAGATAAGAGTCAGGATGTGGTTTAGTTTTTCATGTTGTTGTTTCCGTACCACACAGACAAAGGCGGGTTTTTGAACTACTTGAATTTGAGCCAATTATATGTCCTTAATGTTAAATAACTCTGAATTTACATTACAATTTACAGTTAAATATGTGTATATTTGTTGCTCAGTTCCAACATAAATCCTTTTAATTTATCAGGTCAAACTATCCAAGAGAATAAAGAAAAATAACATCAAACAAAAGTTAGGACATTAACTTTGTTCAAAATGGTTTTGTCAAACCTAAATTAGCTTAATTATTGCATTATTATATAAGCACACTTCTGACCTATTTACTTTTAGATACTCTGACCCTTTATTCTCTCACGGGGCCACATAAAATGATGTGGCGGGCCACATTCGGCCCCCGGGCCTTGAGTTTGACACATGTGTTTTATAGCATAAGAACAACCTGTTAAACATGGAGGAAGTTGGTTATAGGTGGGAACAAGTATAAAAAAAATTTCCAAAATGACTAAATAGTCGAGGGCGGCGCGGTGGTGCGTGAGTGGTTGTTTGTCTTTTGTGTGGCTCCACGGTGCACCGGCGTCACGCTCGGAGTGTACCCCACCTCTCGTCCCTAATTCCGCTGCAATGGGCTCCAGCAACCCCCGTGACCCACAGAAGAAGCAGATAAGAAGATGAACGAATGAATATAAAGTCGATTTGAACATTTCCAGCCCCTCTTTGCTTCAACAAATGCACATTTTAAACAGTAATCATCCTGGTAGACGACGACGTGTGATTTATTCCAGCTGGGAGTCGCCGGATCTCTGACAGATCAGCTGGAACCAGATAAACCGAGGAGGAATCTTCTACCGGGACGCAGAAATGAATTGTTCTCAGCGTCTCCTCTGGTTTCTATCCACTCAGGACGGCGCTGGAGCCTTTTCACTCCTCCGCCGCTTCCGTCCTTCCTTCACCTCCACCAGTCACACCCCAGCTTTTAGAATAATCTCCTTCATTCGTTATTTCCTCCTCCCTATGATCCGTCATCCTTTCTCCCCCCCCCCATGACTATTATCTTTTGGTCACCTATTCCTCCCCTCCCGTTTGCCGTCCTCCTTTCATTTGTTCTCCACTCCTTCACTCCCTCTCCTCACTTTGTGTGAAATAGATTTTCAATTACGTGCTGAGTGCCTGGAAGCTTCTATATTTCCCAACCTGACCCCAATACAGCTGAAGTGACACCCCACGCACCAGAAACACACACACGCACACACACATCTGATGCACTTCCGTCTCCACTTACAGTCTAATGGAGTGGAGGAGAGGCTGGAGGATGTCTTCAGAGTCCCGGACAAACCGGTTACACGACACAAGTGACGGCCTTATTGACAGGAAACACGATCGATACGGGGAAAAGAATAGAGGGAAGGATAGAACTTCATCCGTCCTGCAGGAAAAGGGAAAAGAGAAAGCAAAAAAGATGTCGCATTTTTGGATTTATTTGAGTTTTCTGTTGGAAAGGTGCTAAAACAACCGTTAAATATTGTAAGATTTAAAATTCAAAATCACCAGTCAGACCTTTTTAAAATTAAACATCCGCGTTTCTTCATCTGAGACGCCTGAGACACAACAAATGCATTGAAACAAACACACAAAAACACACACACACACGCAAAATAATTTCATTTCATTGGCTTCAAAACACCTGATTTATAAAAGAGAAATCTAAATGTGAGACACTTTAAATACAGCTGCACTACAATGCTCAGTCATCACACACACACACACACACACACACACACACACACACACACACACACACACACACACACACACACACACACACACACACACACACAGATTTCATTAAGCAGTCTCTCCTGGGTGTTAGTGACCAGTTTTCCGTATTAAACAGGGATAAAGGTCAGAGGTCAACTGCCTAATGCCTTATCTCTGATGCACCATAGCCCACCTTATTACTGAAGGCTTAGAGAACAAACACACACACACACACATGCTGTAATCACTACATGCTTAGGGTGCCGCAGGTGAAATGATGGCCTCAGGGCATGTTAAATGTGTGGAGCAGCCATGTAGGGCTGACAAACACACACACACACACACACACACACACACACACACAGACACACACACCAGCGTTTCATTGTAAAAGCATGCAGGATGCAGCACGGGTTAGCACATTAAAAGCTTCTGTTACGGGGAGCACGACTCCATTAAAGCCGCGGCGCTGCCTTTACAGAATTCTGACATGACCTTTACGGCTGACTTTACAAGCAGGAAGTGTGTGTTCAAGGACAGACACGCCCTTTTTCATGTTGGATGTGAGTAAACCAGCATGAAAAACACCGATGTTTGTTTGTTCCTGAAAGTGTGTGAAAGAATCTGAGACGTACATCAGAGAGAACACACACCTCCCTCTACAGTCATGCACATATTTAGTTTGTGTTGAATGACATCATCAGTGACATCATCAGTGACAAAAAGACGACAAAGTTGGAAAGCACCAGATGCACCTAAAAGGAGGAGGTAGCCTCGAACGCCAGTCATTTCACAATGATGAATCCACAAAGTCAGAGTCAGCCGGGCTGCAGGGGTGTGTGTGTGTGTGTGTGTGTGTGTGTGTGTGTGTGTGTGTGTGTGGGCGTGGCGCGGCTTTGTTAAGGTCTGAATGAGTTGTTGATGGCTACAGCAGCTTGGATCTCTCAGGGGATGAAAGAGGGGGGAGGACGGGTAAGTTGATAATTGCAGGGTAACTTGGACTCAGATTGTCCATGTGTGACTACTCCCCCCCCCCCACACACACACACACACCAGCACACACACCAGCCCTCCCTCTGAATGAGGTCCCTTGATTGGGCCACTTAAACACACTGCCCCCCCGCCCCCTCCAAATCGGCCTCTTTGTCTGGCTCTCGGTCGTCTGTCACCCCCGTCTCCCTCTCCGGCTCGTCCACTTTTATTTTGGAGTTTCTGTCTTTTATGTCTCTTACTTCCATCTATCCTGTGTGTGTGTGTGTGTGTGTGTGTGTGTGTGTGTGTGTGTGTGTGTGTGTGTATGCGTGTGTGTTGAGGGGGCGGGGCTCCTCTCAGGTCTCAGCTGCCGTTGTGTGAGAGGGTGAATTACACGCCGTAACGTAGTGTTGACAGGAGCAGCTGGACATCAGTAGGCCTGTGTGTGTGTGTGTGTGTGTGCGTGCAGCACACTACTATTTAACACAGAGCTGACACCTTCTGGCCAGCGAGGGCAAAACCAGCCTGAAAAATAAAACGTTCTGTCAGGTTTTTGGTTAAAAAAAAAAAAATCAACAAAATAACATAAACCAAAAAAATGTCCAACTTTTTTTTAACAGTTTCCTATAAAAAAGCTGATAATAATTAGTGAATTTAGTCAAATATAAAATATATAACTTATTTTACATGAGCAAACAACGTTTTATTTAAGACATCTATTTCAGGTTTAATTCACAGAAAATCGGAGTTGTGTTATGTGAATTAACATTTTTGGTTAATTTCTAACTATTTAAACTTTCACAAAATGTGTATAAATATTATTAATATGATATTATTATATAAATATTATTTTTTGACCTTAATAATAATAACAATAATAAATTATGATTAAAAAAGGTCATCTAAACGGTAAACCAGGAGAGAGGAGATGAGGAGAGGAGTAACGAGTGTGGAGGAGGTTTCTGCTCTCCGGTTGGTCGTCGGGCCTCAGACCGAGTCTTGTCACCCCGGTCTCACTCTCTGCCTCGGTAATGACTCGCCTGGAGGCAGGAATGATTTCCTCCACTGGTGTTTCTGTCGCCTCCGATTCCAGAGGACGGGAGGAAAGAAAAACGTATGGATGAGACGTTACGACCAAAATAAGACACCGACTTCTGTCATAATTTATCTTCCCGTTAGAATCTCTAAAATTATCCAATTTTTTCATTTTTCAGCAAATCTTAGTTTTTGGGGGGTCTTTGTTTGTCCAGCGGGGCTTGCCGTAGCCTCCCTCCAACGGCGCCCAATGTACCGCAAATTTTTTTCCACCCGCAAGCCTTAAATATAATTCCACCGTCTGTCCTCACTTCCTTCTCTTCCTCCTGCCTGGGGACGTGTCATAAAGACATCATCATCATCATCATCATCACCAGTGGGGGAGGAGGAAGATGATCTATCCGCCATGCCGTCACCTCTCCGAGGGGTCGAGCTGGAGGTGAATGGACGCTCCGGATCCGTCGTAAATATGTTCACAAGCTGAAAAGCAAAAACTAATAATAGGAGGGACTGTTTTGGGGGAGGGGGACACCCCCCCGCCCCCGTCAAATAAATCCTCCATATTTAGGCCGGTCGCCACTGAAGCGTGTGTCGAACGCCACCGTCGTCCCCACCGATGGATTCACCATCCGTGACTGGAAGATTTTGGCAGGTGGGCAGGGAGGAAGTGAGGGGGGGGGGGTAGTAATGGGGGTGGTGGGGGGGTAGAAATGTGAGGCGAGCATATACATCACTTCATCCTTAATTAGCTGTCATCAGCTTCTCTTCCTCAGAGGAAGCGGAGACTAATAATTAATGATCAAACTTGAAAAGTAGAGACCCTCTCTCTTCTTCTGTCACAGGAAGAAGAATTAAAAATGTAAAAAAAAAATAAAATAAAAATAAAAAATATAACAGCTGATTTGGAGGAAAAGGAAATAAATAAAACCATCAGAAACCACGACCCGTGCTTGTTGACCTCAGGAGTATTATTTTTTTTTGGTGTGAAAACCTCCATATCGGTGGGGTCTGTCTCACATAAGGCCTGGATTAAACCCCCCACCTCCCCCCTGCCTGGATGTCACCTCACATGAGGAGATCTCTACACCCCCAGAACGGCGCCAGGAAAAAAAAAAGAAGAAAAAAAAAAGCAGCGCGATGTTTTAACAAAGCTGGTAGACAAGAGCAGCTCATTAGAGAGGAACACAGTGTAAGTGGGCATATGTGCACTGGGGGGCCAGTCAGCCAACACACCACAGGAAAGCTCTGCAGGGGAGGTGTGTGTGGGGGTCGGGGGGGCTGACCGGCTCCAGAGCCAAGAAGGAGTCGCCACGGAAACGTGTTTTTTGGTCTCGGGGCCCCCCGAGATTCTGGCAGAGCTGCAGGATTCACAGACCCCAACGCAACATGTCCCCCTCGCTCCGAGGGCCGGACACACACCGTGTGTGTGTGTGTGTGTGTGTGTGTAAGTGTGTGTGCATCCTTAAGCTGCTCTTAAGTGCTTTAATTGGATTATCCTTAATGAGTAAACAAACAAGTACAGCAGCAAAAAAATAATAAGAATGAAAAGACGTGTCGAGAAGCTTTGATTCTCACCCTCCATCCATCCTCCTCCTCCTCTTCCTCATCGCTTCGCTCATTTTACTTCCTCTCATGTGTAATTATCCAGATTACAGATGATTCAAAAAAAGAAAAGTGTGTGTGTGTGTGTGTGTGTGTGTCACACTCCAATGAGACGGGCCTCCTTAAGTGGATGCTTTGAAGCCCCGTGATTCATCCACAAGACGAAAGAAAGAAAACGAGGCGAAGAGGAGATGAAGAGCGAAAATAAACAAATGGAGAACTTTAAAATGACATCTGTGAATATTATTAGAACATTAATCTGCGCTGATGACACAGATGCTTAAGCCATCTCCTTCTGTTATTGCAAAGGGGTGAAAAGATGAGAGGAGAAGGGGAGGAGAGATAGACGGAGAGGGGTGAGAGAGAGGGAAAATTAAAAACGGGGAGCGACATAAAGGAGCGGAAATGAGAAAAAAAAGGGGGGAGGGAGTGTAGAGGAAAATGAGACTTAAGAGGAGATGAGAGGAAGAGGGGAGGGAGGAAATGTGAAGGAAGGAAGGAGAGGAAATGAGGAAATGAGAGGAGAAAAAAGGAGGCTAGGAGAGGAGGAAGAGGATTAGAGATGGAAAAGAGGAAGAAAGAAGGAGAGATGATGAGGTGAGAAGAAAATCCAGATGGGGGGGTGGTTTCTGAAGGTCAGTGAAGGTCACGCCACAGTCGAGGCGGCGGCCCCCATCCCCGCCGGAGACGGAGGAAGACGATGGGACGAGGAGGGACGGCGACGAGACCAAGACTTGAACCCGCCTCCGCTGTGAGGGGCACCTGTTCACGACTGGACCCCCCCACCCCCCCCGCCGGCCTTAATCAAGTCGACCACTGAGACAGACTCCGACGCCCCCCCCTCTAACAAGCTACCCACTGTTTGCTACATCTGAACAACCGCCGCCCCCACCAGGATGACCTCACCTCCCTCCGAGGCGACAGGATTCCACACCTCTGCTGTCGTGTGTCGCTCACCCCCTTTGTCCCCCCCCCCCTTACTGCTTCCTCTTCCGTTTCCATCCTCTTCCTGGTTTCCCCACGTTAACGTTTATTAATAGTATGTGTGTGACGGATGCGGTTCCATCCATCACCCCCCCCTCGTACCCCTCCCCCACCCAGCATCTCCCTTCTCCTGCTTCAATCTGTTGCTGCCTCCCACTCCCACTCGCTCTGCCTCTCTCCTCTAAGAGAGGTGTCAGTTTCAGCGAAACAACTTAATTCTGATGTCAATGAATTAATTAGACGTGTTAATGAGCTAGCGACAGCTAACCCAAATTAAATTAATACCGTAATGGCCTCAGACGGCGAGAATTAGCTCCCGTTTCAACGCTTTCTGGAGTGTACACAGCCGCCAAGGCTCCACACACACACACACACACACACACACACACACACACACACACACACACATCGCTCAAACAACATCCATCCCCCCGAGCAGATCATCATCCAGATGTAATTAACTGACTAATTACAGGAGCTCTTCTCTCCGGCGCCACCCCCCACCTCACCCCCCCCCCTTCCCGCCGCTGCATCTCTTTGACTGCCTGTTTCTCTATTTTATGATTTGACCCTTCCGGGCCGCCGTCTCCTCGTATTTCTCTACACGTTCAGTTGCGTTTTTGGATTTTGCTTTTTTTTTATCCGTCGACGTCGGGCTCTGAAGAAGCGTTAAACTGTTGTTCAACATGTGGATTAAAGCGGCTTCCTCCTTTCCTCGTCATCACAGTGAAAGTCTCATTACAAGCCGCTGATGGGGGGGGGGGGGGCGGCGCCAGGCCGCCGATCCGATTTCAGAGGCGCCCAAAAATGGCTTCTTTTTCAGCCTGGGGTCAATAGGTCGGGGATTAAATGTTGATGTTGGACCCAACAAGAGGTTTATAAACCAGTCAAAGCGCCGCGCTAATGGATTTCTGGGGGCAGCAGCACGGTTGTCATCCACGCAGGGTTCACATGTTCCTCCCACGGTCCAATCACAGGCGGCGCAGGTGAGCAGGCTTCTATAAATGACCTGTAGGTGTGAATGTGAGCCGTGTCTCCGCGGCATCCCGCGTTTCCTGCCTGTCGCCCCAATGGCTGCTGGGAACGGTTCCAGCAACGGATCAGCGGCGGGAGAAGATGGATGGGGAGACGGGGAAGGGGGCGTTTCCAGGAAGGGAGTGGTCGACCTTTATGAAAACTAAAGGTTTCAAGTAAAAAATAATAAATTAGACCATTTATATTATTAGTTAAAGTATGCAAGTTATTGTATTTTACTGTTTCTGCACATCTGATTAGATACCAAACAAAATTCCATTTTAATGTCCTGTAAACATGATGCTGAGGTGCAGCTAACAGCTAACAGCTAACGTCAGACGCTTCCTGTCTAAAAAAAACCTTTATAGACTCCAGTTGTCTGGCTGTGAAGACAGAACAACACAAAGTGAACAGGTTAGAATCCACTCAGAGACCTTGTGACGGCATGTTACCGCTCCGTGTGTGTGTGTGTGTGTGTGTTTGTGTGTGTGTTTGAGCGTTTTCCTGGGGTGCGACTCTGCAGGGAGGTGAGCTTCTCTCACAAACACCATCTGTCAACAACAGGCTCACCTGCTAGCAAACATTTAGCTCAGAAAACCTCTCGCCTACGCGCGCACACACACACACACACACACACACACACACACACACACACACTAATACAATCAGAAATGTCAGAACTGAAGATAATGTAATTTCCCACTTAGCATGAGAGTGTCTGCGTCGGACTCCCTCTGGCCTCTCGAACATACATGGAAACATGTTTGTGTGTGTGTGTGTGTGTGTGTGTGTGTGTGTGTGTGTGTGTGTTTGATAGACAGACAAAAAGCATAGAGACGCTCTGAAGGGATAACAGAACATTCGACACCTTGTCTGAACATGAAAATTGATGGGCTTAGAGAGTAAAGAGAAGTTAAAGGAGGAGAACGATGGAGAGGGGGGGGGGTGAGAAACAGGAAGATGAAAGGGGGGGGGTGCTATTACCTGAGGTGTCCGACTAAATTAACTTCTCATCATCACTAATTAGCCTTGTGTTCCTCCGTTCCCTCTAGGTGAGCGCTACCTATACGCATTCCAAAGCACGAGCTTGTCATCTTCTCACGTTTAAATCACGCCGAGTGTCTCAGGAATTAATCCTGTTTATTCTCAAGGCGGGCGAGGCTTAAAAAAAGAAACGCTTCTGCTTCTGTTTTTTCTGATTTACAGGAAGTGTGATTTGATAACGGTATGAAAACAAGAAGCTTGTTTCAATCAAATATCTGGACTTCTATTCATCTTCACCAACAAATGACGAATTTTTAAAAAAAAGATGGCTGAATTTTAGATCAACTCCTGCGTGACAAAACTCCACAAGGATGACACTAAATATAAAAATAAGCTGTGTTTAATAGGTTATAGGAAGCTTTAATCATCTCAAAAGATGGAATAGTTAAAAAAAAAAAGCAACCTAAATATTAAATGATGAAAACAGAATCTTTAAGATGCTACTTCCTGGATCCAAGAAACCAAACCGGACCTTTTGGGGCTTCTGGACCGGTTTGTCTGGAGAAGGATGAAGGATGAAGATGATGCTGATGATGAACCCCCATCGGATGGATTCCATCAAGGATCAGGAAGTGTCTCCATTTGTGAGGAAGACGAAGCTGGGACGATCCAGGAAGAACTTGACACATCAGAGATGATGAAGAACGTACCGGGTGCGGTATCGCTGCCTCCTCATCCTCACCATCACGTTAAGAACGTAGGATAATCTGATTATTCAAATAGATGCTAATTAGGGCTTGAAAAAGACGCTGTTACTCGAGTGAATAATAGCCAGTCATTGGCGAAGAATCTTCTAATGCCACAAAAGAACCTGCGTGGACGTAAAAAAAAAAAAAAAAGAACAGCGCTTGTTGTTGTTTTTTTCTTTTATTGTTGTTTTTGTTGTATTTTTATTTCCCTGGTTTTTTCTTTTGTCTTTCCTCTCTGTTCCTCTGATGGGACATAAATTGGTGTGGGACAATAGGGTGGATGAATAGCCTTACAGGATGCATATTCATGGCGTTTTGAGAGGCAGTTGGGTTGATCCACTTGTTTTTCGAGACACAACAAAGGTAGCTTCCGCTCCTCCGTTATCCTCGCTGCTCCCAATCCCTCCTCCAATAGTTTGCCTGTTCCTTCCTCCTTAATTATCTTTTGAACCCCCCCCCCTCCTTCTCTGTTTAAACCTTTGTCCTTTTTCCCCATGCGGAGCCTATAAACAGACAGCAGCGGCTTTCAGGGGGGAAATAAAAGAGGAAGAATAAAATATGTCAGGTTTATCTTCCTGCTACTAAAATAAAAAGGCGATGCAGTTGGCGTGTTTGCATGCTAACCTGCGCTAACTAACTTAATTGGTCGTATAACACAATGTTAGCATCTTGGATTTGCAAAAAAAAAAAAGGTAGCACGACGTATAGCAAACGTGCACAAACGCTATATTTAAAAAAAATAACACCAGCTTGGGCAGACTCATTGGTGGAACAATCGTGATTACAGTAACATTGTCTGGTAATCCTTCACAAATGGAAGCCAGAAACTAAATCGGTTTGCTGATGACGCTCCGCTTAGTTGCCTTTTCACCGGTTTGTGCGGTAATCCTCATTAACAAAACGCTAAATCTTCCACCCGTGTTGCCACGTTTTGGTCCGAGACCCCCCCCCCCCCGTTGTTGGAATAAACTTCACCAAACTTCCCCCTTTAACTCGTCATGTGGCGTTCTGGGAGGATTCAGGTTTTTCCTGATGTTTACAATAAGGCGTGTTTGTCGTAATCCTATCGGCTCCTCACGCAAATGAGGAACTTAAATGTTCAAACATTCATGCTAAATTAGCTGTTTTGTTCCCGCCTGTTCCTCCAAGGAACAAGAATATTTGTGTCGAACAAAGGATTGAGAAAACTCGCCGCTCATCATCTGGATTCAGCAGAAATTCAGAAACTAGAATGGCGGTTAGCTCAATTAGCTCGACGCTAACCTCCGCCAGGTCTGCAGCTTCTACATCGGAACATGTTGGAAAATGTAATTCACATATTTCCAGATCTGAATCAAACAATTTATTCCAAGAACAACAAATTTGTAAAACTTTAACCTTTCAAGAACCACTTTTAAACAGGAAGTATCTCAACCGCCTTTGACCCGCCCACAGATGACACCCCCCTCCCTTTCGCCTCCTAATTATTCCGGTAACCGACAGGACGGAGCGCCGTGATTCGCCAGCGCTCTTCGATTAGTGTTGTGTTAATTAAAGAGCATCAGCAGGTTCTCGTTAGTGATTAAACACCCGGGTGTGATTACTTAACTCCGCAGGACTGACGAATCATCTGCCCCCTGATCCCTCCGACGGGCAAACGTGAAGAAGTGTGACGTGAACTTTTGTGTGTGTGTGTGTGTGTGTGTGTGTGTGCGTGCATTTGAAATGCTGCGACGCTAAGGCGCTAGCAATGGGAACAGATTCTCCCGCTCGCGCTGCATATCAATGCTTCAATGAACGCTGCATATGTAAAGCTTTGAGGACGTGTGTGTGTGTGTGTGTGTGTGTTTGTGTGTCCAATTAGAGGGGGATTTTTGTGCACTTGCTGATGAGGTGTCTGAAGTAAGTTAATTGCCTATCAAGAGAGCAAGCCAGTGCTACCTCTTAAGCGTGTGTGTGTGTGTGTGTGTGTGTACATACTGTATATTTGTGTATTTAGGCTTAGCTATCAGAGCGGGTCAAGTCTGAGTTGAAGTGCATGTGTTAGCACATGCATGAACCCATGCACATGTACACAAAAAATGAACGCATGTTTACCCAGCGATGCACATGTGACCCTGCAGAACTTGTCGCTTATAGGAAACTGAAACCTGGCACTGAAATAGTTAAAGCCAAAAAGTCCAAGTTTGAAAAATCACGACCGATATTACTGTTAGCATCCTCCTCTGGCGGCGCTAGTCAGGGAAATAAATACAGCTAAAACTGGTGGTGGTGGCCGATGAACCCGCTGAGACTGATGAAACTGACGAGGATACAGGAATGGTAATCCCAGAAGGGAAATCAAGAGTATATTGTATATGTATTTTCATGTATATTGTATATGTATATTGTGCATGTATGTACATGTATATTGTATCTTGTATATTCATTTCAACCCATTTTCATTTCAGTGGAAATGAAAGGTGCATTCTGGGAGTTTTTTTTCTTCTTTTAAAATTGAACAGTGAACAGAAACTACTAAATAACCTCTCTTGGTTTTTCGAGGACACCAACACTCCTCTGATTCGTATAAGTTAAATTATGAATGCAGTCCTTGTACTTATATATTTTATAGTATGACAATTTTATTCGAGTATACAATTCCAGTTATTCGTCTATCTCTGCCCGCATGTGTGTGTGTGTGTGTGTGTGTGTGTGTTTTCCCGACAGAGTAGTTTACCTCCGGAGGACCTAGATGCTAATTAAGATGAATCCACCTCCTTCTCCCCCCACCCTCCAACCCCCCCGACATTCATCAGTGTTATGCAAATGCATGTGTGTGTGTGTGTGTGTGTGTATGTGCGTGCGTGTTTGTGTGTGTGTGTAAAATCACATCTCGGGCCACACAGATCACAGCTGCCACCGTCCCATCTGACTCATGCTGATATATCGCATTTAATATCTACGTCACACACTCACACACACACACACACACACACACACACACACACACACACACACACACACACGCAGAATCAATATCTTTGATTTAATATTGCAATATAGCGAACTGACTCCGGGCCTCCGCTACAGAAACCAGAATAACACAGCTAGTGGAAAGTGCGCTAATTGAATGCATGCGCACTCTCTTGTGCGCACTCTCTTGTGCGCACTCTCTTGTGCGCACTCTCTTGTGCGCAGGCAAACGAGGAATGGGCAGGACATTCGTCATCTCCAGAAGCATGAGAGGGATTTAATAAGCACACAGATAAATTCACACCAACGCAGATCGCCTCAGCAGGTGAGCAGAGCTGAGTTGACACTTTGTCAGCGCAGTGTAATTTGACATAATGAATGCAAGCATCGTTACTGCTGTTAATTGGCCAGACTAATTATACTCTGAGGACGTCATTAGAGGAAACCTGCCGCTCCGACTGCGTGTGTGTGTGTGTGTGTGTTTTACAGTCAGGTTGGGGGCAGACGGTGGGAACGGTGCAGGACGACTGGAGGAGAGGTCTGGAGGTGGGTGGAGCTCGACGGGAGGGGCATGGAGGGGTAGGAGGCAGGGCAAGACAGGTGGAGGGGTCAACTTCAGGCCTAGAGGGGGTAACAGAGGGAGGGAGGGGTCAAAACAGTTCAGGAAAGTTTGGTGATGAGGTTTTGTTGTGCAGTCCTAGAAATATTTCAAGGAATATTACCAGCAGGTTTTGGTCACATGTGGAGGTTTTAACACTTTTATTCTGCTTAAATTTAAAAATCTCAGTTACAAAAGAAAAAAAGGTAACATTTTAACGACTTCTTGGAATAATCACCTGTCATTTTTTCAGTCTGTGGGTCAATCGGTACTGATCTGCTTCTGAACGATGTTTTGCTTTAAATGAATTGGATTCTCTCCTCAGCATCTGTTTATGAGTCGCTCTTGAAGATGCTTGCCTCGGTCACATGACTACCTTCTTAAAGGAGCCGCTTCGGCCGCTAACACAGAATACATTACCACTAAAATAAAACTCCCAACTAGCAGAACCAACAAGAACCAAATGTTGGTGTGACGTTACAAGGATGCTGCTAATAAAGTTGATACAAACTGAATTCACGTTTATTATAATATTTATATTTTTTATTATATTGTGTTTATCCACAACTACTTAAAGGACGGTCCATGAAAAATATTATCTAACGTTAAACTGGTCCCTGGTGCAAAAAAAGTTGACTACTGATTTTTATTTTCGTTTTTTGAGATGATTTAGGCAAAAATTAATTTTTGTTAAAAAAAATAACGTAGGTGACGATTTTAGAATTTTTAAGTTTTTTAAAGGTACCTGTTCAGAACGGGACGTCAGCTCATCTTATCGCGTGTCAACTTGTTTCCAATCTCTTACATCACATCCTGGTCACCTGAGCTCATCGTCGTGCGTTACTAACCGGCGAGGGCGGGGCCATGAGGGCGGGGCCACAAGGGAGGAGCCACGAGTATGCGCCGGGCAACACATGTAATTTCCCAATTCTGAGACAATTCGTGCTTATCAGATTCTCACATCGGAGGAAAAGTAGACAGAGGAGCTTCAGGCCAACACACACACACACACACACACACACACACACACACACACGGAGGCATGAAATTACATCAAGAAAAAGGGATACAGATAGAAAGACTGAGAGACTAGTGAGAGAACAAACAGGCCTATCAAACGACCACAGACCCAGATAACAAGATAAGACCTAATCAATCAATCCTTGCACACGGCGAGAGATTGCACTAAGTGGCTCATGAGTCCTGCTGTAAATTAAATCTGTGCACTCCTTCAAGTAAGACAGAACGGGGGGAGTGAGAGTTAGAGAGAAGACGAGAAGCGGATAATAGAGGATAATTTCATCAGCGCGGTCCATGATGAAGCTTTTACACGCTGGTTGGAGAGGCCAAACTAAAAGACTGGAGGTTTGGTGATATTGAATATGAGTGGTGTGTCATGATTTGATTTGTAAAATGATAGCCAGGAATTAGATTACAGGGTCTAATGCGGATATCTGAAAGGCTGTCAGACCTTAAGGCTTTGGTGTGTGTGTGTGTGTGTGTCGTGAAATTTTCTTCCTGTTCAAGGGAAGTCTAACACTGTGATCTACTGTAATTCACTCACTCCAACATCATCCATCTCTGAAGTGTGTCTTCTATGTGTGTGTTTGGGGGGGCGAATGATGATCCATTGTCGTGTTGACGCTCTAGTATGAGTGTGTTCAGACATTTACTCTCTTTTTAAGTCCAGACCTCAGTGTTTATCCAGACAAAACGCTGAGTCAGCGGAATGCGAGCGGAGACTTAACGGTCTCGATGATGGAAGCGTTAACCACCGGAGCGCTGCTCCATTCTGTCACGTCCCGTCTCAAGAACTTCCCTTTTCTGATCCCAACTTTTAGTGTGTTTGTAATATAATTTTATTTGATGGCGTTATTTATATATTTGTGCTATAATATATTAACCTTAAGTCAATAAAGTGACTTTTTCTCGGGCACCACATCAAACAAAACGTTTCACAAGATGAAATAAAAAATCAGACACAATAAAGAAGAAATGAAATCATAAAACACCCGTTTCTACCTGCCGGGATGATTTGCACTGCCGCTGGAACCCGTTTGCCGCCGCCGCCCCCGAACACGACAACACAAATCCGTTTTATTTGCGGTGATAATAAAAAAAACTTAAGTGTCCAGTTTAGTCGGGTAACACTCTCGGTTGGATGTGGGTTCGTTTCCATCAGCGCGGGGTTATAAATAAGTGTGGTATAACTTCAAACTGTCCCACAGCACTTGCCGAGCGATTAAGAAGCTAGTTAGCCTCTTCATAGCGCTCACCGCCCCGGTTAAAGACACGCTTTCATTTATCCGTTTCCTGTAACCACTTATTAAACTTTTACCTCAGTCAGAGGCCCCTCGGCTCCTTTATGTCATCAGGAGGATAAATGTCAGCTTTAAAGCTGTTCTTCAAACCACAGATTGTATTTCTGTCCCGTTGCTAACACTAACCTCCCCGGACACGAGGAGAGAAGCGATGATTCCTCCATAACCTCGTCTGAATTTAATGAACAGGAAAGGGGAAAAAAAAGAAGAAGCTCTTTTAATAATCAAACATGATTTGAGAGAAACAGGAAATAACGACCAACTTTGGTTAAAAGAGTAGATCAACTTGGAAACTTACCGATGAGGTGGCGGAGGTGTCCACATGACCGCCTGTGCATAAACGGCAAATATAAATGACAAAAAGGGAACAGCTAAGATCTTAACAGGGGTCCCCAACCCCCGGGTTGTGGACCAGTACCGGTCCGTGGGTCAGTCGCTACCGGGTCCCGCAAAAAGAATCTAGAACTTGGTTTTAAATGAGTGGATTCTCTCCTCCACGTCTATTAGTCGCTCTTGAAGATGCTTGCCTCGGTCACATGACTACCTCCTTAAAGGGACCGCTCCGGCTGCTAACACAGAATACACTAGCGCTAAACTGAAACTCCCAAAGCTAGCAGAACCAACAAGAAACAAACGTTGGCGTGACGTTACGAGGACTGCTGCTAATAAAGTTCATACAAACTGGATTCATGTTTATTATTATCTTTAGAATAAAAACTGTTTTTATGCTGATCGTTTTATTGTGTTGTATTTATCTGACACACCTTGAAGAACGATCCGTGGCACAAAAAAGGTCGGATACCACTGATTTAGAACAAAACAGACTTGAGGACTTGTGATTTTTTAAAATAAGTAGAGCAACTAAAAAGAGGAAAAGCCGACACCCGGGTCTCAGAGCTTCACACTCTCACCTGAACTCTGAGGGTATTTTTCTGGCGATATGGTGACAGACAGCAGTTCACACACAAACACAGCCGTCCCCGCTGACAACACGGGGCCCTCACATCATTAACGCACCGCCAGCCGACCGCCAGGGGACGCAGCGCCCAGAGACGGACAGGACGGGGACACCAGCAAAAAGGTGACATGAATGTGTGTTCATGTATGTGTGTGTGTGTGTTCATGTGTGTGTTCTCCATGTCCCAAATGCTTCAACTCATCTGCTAATTAGTCAGGAGCAATTAAGTACACTTAAACTAACAGCCTGAGCACACAATCAGATAAACAAATGATCACAAACAGTGGCGTCGGTTCGGAGGAATCACGGAACGGGAATAAAAAAAGAGGAATAACCAAGAGAGCGTAAGGCAGACGGGGTGGGAAAGGAGTAATAAGAAGAGAAGGAAAAGGATGAGAAAGACATAATCATAAGTCCCAAAGGACAGATTGAGGCAGAGTGGATTCAATCACATGCAATCTCATTTATATGCTAATTCACATTATTAACAGTGAGACAGAGAGAAAGAGTCTAATGAATACCTACTGATTGCTGTTTGTTCGTTAGTTTGTGTTTTTAAAGAAGCGTCGACCCGCCGGACGGCGAAGACGACGACGACGAAGAGCGAGTTAGAAGTAGAAAAAAAAATTAAAAATAAAAGAAGTGGATGTTTGAAATGAAATGAAAGAAACATGAAAAATAAAGGCAGAAAAAAGAGATGCTATCGATCTAATTCAATTTGGATTAAGGCTGGAAATCATCTCCTTTCATCCCTCCTCCCTCCTTCACTTTTGTTCCTTTATGATACTGATAGCCACTTGAGTGCTTTTCTCATTTTCTGCTTTCAGCTTTTTGCCTGCTGATCTCAATTCAGCTCAATTAACAACACATACACGCCGTCACACGCGTGTGTGTGTGCGCGCGTACGCACAGTCGGCGTGTTGTTGACCTTCACAGGAACGCAAGGTCAGAGGTCAGGTTGACGCGTCACCACGAACAAATTGGTGCAGGGGAGTTTATTTTTTTATTTCTCATTATTTATTTATGAAGCTTTTCTCACGTTGGGTCATTAAAAGAGAATAGGTGGATATTTAAAGGAGGACTGGAAGCAGTTCCCTCCTTTATTACAACAGGAAAAGATCTTTTTATCACATTTAGAGAAATACTGGCTTCAGATTAGTTTTCTCAACATAATAAGGAATTTATTACAGGCCCTGAAAACATATTTTTCCATCGGTTTTTATTACATGATTGATGATTAAAAACGACATTTCTGCCAAACCAGGAAGAGTTCAGTGTTGTGACTCAGGGAAATCTCTTAGCCAATCAGGATTCAGCTTCATTTGAATTTAAAATCTGATGAAGCGTTAAGTTGTTCACTTGATGATGATGATAACGATGATGATGATAAGACTCAGATTGAACTGCAGTTACAATAATGCGGTTCTGAAGCGCTGAACGATTGGACGAAGGCATATATCTCCCAAATTTAAAGAGAATATTTAGTGAAACTATTTCTTCCTTGGTTTTCAGGGGAGGAGAAACACTGTAAGGAAGAAAAATGGCACCGTATTTATGTGGGATTTATGTTTATGGATTATTTCCTTATAGATAATGGGAATAAATCCCATATTCAGCTCTCTATCTTAATTTCCTTACCATTTCTGTGGAAATATTCTACTAAAGGTACATTTGGTTTTTCAGATATTCAACTTTATTTTGTTTTTAGCGCAATTAGCCTAAATGTTTGTTTAAAAAAAAAAAGTATCATGATGGGAACTTGGCCGTTTTAGGTTCCTGTTTTCTTTTCCGCTTCAATCAAATCCTTTAACAGAACAAGTGTTGACTTGAAAATGAGCAGAATCGTTCACCGATCACCGATCTGTCTGTCACATCAGTCATCTTGAGAAACATCCATGGAGGAGCTTAATCTGTCCGCACACACACACACATACACACACACACATACACACACACACACAAACTTGTCACAGATACTTAGAGAAACACAATGAGGGAGACCTGAACCAGAATCCTGAGATGATTTTCCCTCCTGTCGCCGCCACTCAGGTGTGTTTGCATTGCGTCGTGTGTGTTTGTGTGTGTGTGTGTGTGTGTTTGTGCGATCACATCCAAAGGGCTTCCACTGGTGGGGGGTGTCCCCCGCGCGGTGATTGCTTTTCCAGTGCTGTCATCACAAAGAGACACTTTCTGCTGCACGAGGAACACAAATCACATCAGAAACATCCATCTCCTCCTCCTTCATGCAGAAATCTGTCTTCACCCTGACATCCGTCTTACACCTCATCCTCACCGATTGGTCGAGGACAGACAGATCGAGCTGCAAAGAATATTATCCAATGTCCACAGATGTCTTTTTTAATAAAGCTGCCAACAGAATGAGGTTACAGCCTTTTAAACTTCAGCTTTATGACCTCATATTGAACTTTAAGATGTACGTTAAAACCAAAAGTTCATGATAATGTAAAATAAATGTAACTACTCCTTAATGTTAAATAACTCTGAATTTATTACTTATTCAAGTTACAAACATTAAAGTTACGCAGAAAAAATATGTTTGTTTCTCGCGGGCCACGTAAACTGAGGTGGCGGGCCACATTTGGCCCCCGTACCTTTAGTTTGACACATGTCACCTAATGGAATTGGTCCAGATGGAGGTGTTTGTTCTTCTATTTAAAACCATTGGTGATGTGTTGTGACGTCCTGCCTTCACATCAACCCAACAAAAATAACAGTTTGCAATGTCACTTTTTCTCTTATTTCCCCCGTCGTGTTGCTAAATGCTAACGCTAAATAGCGGGAACGGGAGGGTCTGCTGGCGTTCGACATGCATTAAATAAACGTCATCACGCCTCGCCAAGACTAAACAGCTGAAACGTGTGAGTGGAGAACATGTGAGGGCCCGTTGTATCGCGTAAATGGACCGTATTTACAGTCGACGAACCCCACCCGTTATAAACGCGCCTCGCTGACTCCACTTAAAGGCACATTTTCACCCAAAAGATAAACATGTTCCAAAGTCAAGCGCAGACGTGATTGATGCGGACGCACGGCGGCGAGGTGCGGGAACATTTATCACGGTTTGAAGGAGGAATAAACAAACACTTTCACACATAACAACAGGAACAAATGTCGGCTTTGGTGAGGCAAAGATTACACTTTTGTATTTTCACACAAAAAGCGGATTAAAAAAACAACAACAAGTTTGAGCTAAAACTCAATTTCCATACTGTTTTTCTTCTTTAACGGATTTTTTTATGTCCACTTAAAAATGTTGCATGAAAATCTTTAGCGTAGCGAGGAGATTGCTCTGTGTTTGTTGTTTTCTTGCCTTTTTTCTGCAGGTTCTGGTTAAAAAAATCTTAATGTTGTTCACTTATTACTTTATTTTCATTTCTAAATGAGGCTGAAGGAAGCGTGAGAACAGAAACCAAAAAGAATTGGCTGTATTTCTATTTTAAATTGTAAATTTTGGATCAGAAAAAGTTACTTTCAGCCTCCATACGTTCTTTTTTCTAACATTAGCATCATGACTTCGATAAATATGAACCTTTCTCCTTTCCATGAAGCTATTTGAGGCACATTTGGGTGGGTTTAAACTGATTTGTATTATTTAAAACAAATTTCATCAAACATTTAACTGAAATATTTCATAGTCTGAGTTTGAAGCACCAGAGCTTTTCTTAAGCGGATGCTAAGGGGTTTGCTTGACTTTTAAACCGCAGCACGCTAAAGATTTTAGTTTTCTATTTGTGTGTCAGTTGCCCCAGTTTATAAGAATATCAACAATTTTTTTTTTTTAAATCAAAAAGATCACTCAAATATTCAATAGTTGGGAATCAGCTGATTTAAAAAATGGCGGGCTTTTTCCATAGCTAACGTCATTAGCATCCTTAGCGCTTTCCTCCATTGTTTCTACTTCTAAGAGGTGGAAGTCGAATCACTTGCACTGGATTTTTAAGATGTTTTAAGACGTATTCATTTTCAAAATCTACATAATTTAAAATTATGAATATATCTGGAGTCTTATGGCTAGCATTAACAAAAACTAAACTAGCTAAATAAAAAAAACAATTTACCTGTCGGAGCTGATCGGACCCTGCTGCTCTATTTGTTTGTGGTGCTTGACAAAGACATTTTAGTAGATTCCCTGGAGTCTGGAAGAAAAACGAAAGTCTGACCTCGTTTCATGTTTAAAATAAAACAGACTGAACCCAATGATGAATCCATGTTAGTCGTGTTCGTCTCTGGACCTCCAGCGGGTTTCTCACGTTTACTCACTGGAGACGGATTTCCGCTGATGGAGCCTCGGTGACTTGGAAAGGGGTTTGCTGCCCCTCAGCGGTCAGGATGAGGTACTGCATCCTGCCTGCAGCCCTCAAAAGTTTAAAATAAAAAAATACTTTTGAGGACAAAAGGATCAAAAACACTTCTGTGACGAAATAAAACAAGATATAAGTGATAGAATAAAGTACAACAAAACTGAATTAAATGAGGGTTTCACATTATTTATAGACTAAGTAAATTAATTCTAGTGATTTTTATTAATAAGACACCAGTTGTCCATTTAATAATCAGACAGTTGTAAACAAAATACTTTTTACAATACGCTGTACAGCTGAAAGGGACAAACTTTGACATACATACAGTTCATATCTGCTTAGTTGTGTTAAAAATATGCAGCAAAAATTCCATTTTTGCCTGTGTGTTTGTGGAAAAACAACTTTAGGAAGTAATAGATTACAACACAGACAAAGAAATCAAAGGAATATTTAAAAGAAATGCAGATCCAATGTGGACCAGTTGGGTCACGATGCAAAAAAAAAAAAGCTCAATTCCTGTACATTCCTGGAGATGAATGTAAAAATATGACGCCTATAGAACCTGAAAGTAAAACAAAACCACAACCCATTCCAATAAAGAGTGATCAATCCTTATCAGACTAATTTCTTCTGTGAAGAAAATAAATGAATCCATAATTCAGGGGAACAGAGGAAGTTCATAAATATAATAATTATATGTAGGAGAAATTCATCTTCTCTGGGTTTTGCTTCTGAACTCATTTGTTCTGGATGCCTGGTTAATATGTTTAAAAAAAAAAAAAGAGCATGCCCCCTTGTCAAAGGACAGCCTTCCAGGAAAAAAAATGAGTTTTATTCTAGAAAAAAAGTACAGAAAAGACCTTTAGTTTAAAAAATGGAATGCAGCCCATCGCGTAATCGACTGGAACCGGGTCAGAAAACGACCCTGAAGTTAGTCGGAGAGTCATTAGTGGCTAAAACATGACAAGAGAGCAGAAACATCTGCCTGACCTTTGACCTTTAACTACCATTAGTGTGTACAGTTTTTGTGTGTGTGTGTGTGTGTGTGTGTTTGTGTGTGTGTGAGATAAGTTGACAAAATGTGTGTATTTGACTGCATTAACAGGAGAAGCGTATTAAAACAACTGGAGCACTGAACCCAATCACATCACGGCTGGCGAGTCATTAGGACGCCACCCCCCAAGATCATCCTAGACGGAACATCGCATCGCCAGCGACAGAAGGAAACATCTTCCTCCTTAAAAACGCTTTGAACGACAGATCCCACATGAGTCTGTGAATCCCAGGCAGAACACGCCGACACTAAGAACATGCGGCGGCGAGAGCGGCAGAGGACATCAA